>NC_057689.1:5077151-5219119 GCF_014466175.1 Vespula pensylvanica | reverse complement strand
TATGAGTTACCTGGAGGTGGCACGTTTCGGCGTGCCACCTCTTCGCACATCATGCGATAATAATACAAAACTCGGTTTGCGGGAAAAATTCTCGCGTTGCCTGAAATTTGAATTCTTAACAGGAGAATATGGGTTACCTGGAGGTGGCAGGTTTCGGCGTGCCACCTCTTCGCACATCATGTGATCCTAATACAAAACTCCGTTTGCGGGTAAAATTTTCGCGTTGCCTGAAATTTGAATTCTTAACAGGAGAATATGAGTTACCTGGGGGTGGCAGGTTTCGACGTGCCACCTCTTCGCACATCATGTGATCCTAATACAAAACTCGGTTTGCGGGAAAAATTCTCGCGTTGCCTGAAATTTGAATTCTTAACAGGAGAATATGACTTACCTGGAGGTGGCAAGTTTCGGCGTGCCACCTCTTTTCACATCATGTGATTTTAATACAAAACTCGGTTTGTAAGATTTCTCCGTAAATTAGAATTTGTAACAGGAGTATATTACTAGAAAAGCAGTAGCATGAATCGCTTGCCAATTTCTGAATTTTTGTATTCTTCTATTTTAAGTATCATTTGATTTCTTATGGAAATTTTTGGGATTGAGGGTGTATAGATATTATTGTATAATGAAATATGCACCATTATTTATTTTACAATAAAATTTTATTTCTGTTTTGTTACCATTACAATACATAATTTGATGTTATTATATAACTTAATTTATTATATAATATTGTGTTTAAGCGTACATTTAATGTAATATTCATTATAGCATATTATATATGTCATTTTGTTTACTTGATGAAATTATTTTTTATGTTTTTCCCGCGTCTTCTCTTCTATTATGGTTCCATCTATCGGGAGATTATATCACCTTCCTTTGGACCGGTTCTCTGACGAAATCCTCGTAACCTGTTAAAGCAGAAGGTCGAATTAGATATAATATCATTAACTTTTTAATAGCCTTCATTGTTTTTACAACAAATTGATTTGAAACGAAGTAAAATTCGCGGTATTTAAAATGGAGGAAGATAATGAGCAAGAAATAGTAGTCGAGGATGACTATTACACGTTTCTCAACGTCCCAAAAAATGTGAGAATAAGTAACAATTCCTCTTATATAGGACTTCCCGGCAAGAGATTATTTCTGAACTCTTTATATGACGCATTTTTGCAATGCTGACGTAACTAAGCATTAATTTTCTTTTACTTTTTTTTGTTATCGAATTTATCAATTGCCAAAGATATTAGTAAATATGTTTCTTTATGGATCTTGACAATGTGTTTAGTTCGAAAATGCCGGAAATGCTGGTGGCAAAAATATGAATAATATTTTTAATAAAAGTAAATGAATTATTTCTTTACATTTATTTGGCTTATCCATATTCATTCAAACATATCAAAGATAAAGGTCTTACTATGCTTAAACAATGTAATGGAATTAAAATTGTTACTGTTTTAAAAATAATATAAAAATAATGGGAAATGGATATTTCATGGAATAAACCATGGAACTAATGGAATACAAAATAAGCTTATCAAAATTATATTGTTAAACATTGCAAATTTTATTATTAGGCTACTCCAGAAGAAATTAACAATGCTTACCGTAGACAAAGTAGATTATATCATCCTGATAAACATGTGGATCCAGTGCTTAAAAAGGAAGCAGAAGTATTATTCAATCGTACGAAGAAAGCATACGAAGGTAAGTATTTGAATTTTTATATTGGTATTATCTTTTTATAATATTAAGATAATATATTACTTAATAAAGTACTTCGTTCAAGTAATTTTCTATTTTATGCTTTAGTCCTTAGCGATCCTCATAAAAGAGCAATCTTTGATACTGTGGGAATTAAAGGACTAGAAACAGAAGGATGGGAAATTGTTCAACGTACAAAAACACCTTCAGAAATAAGGGAAGAATATGAGCGTTTAGAGAGGGAAAGAGAAGAGAGAAGGCTTCAGGAGCATACAAATCCAAAAGGAAATGTAACTGTGTATATTAATGCGACAGACTTGTTTAGTAAATATGATGAAGATTACAGTAATAGGTAATGGATATTTTCTAGTGATTAATATATTCTTATTAATATTAAGTCAAGTGTGTTATATATAATATTTGAATATTTTAAATAATATTGTAGTATGGATATTTTTTCATCTATTGAAGTCAGTGGAATGTCATTTACGCAATCTATTGAGGCACCTCTTACTTTAAAAGATACTATAACTTTATATGGTTCATTGGCGACACAGAATGGAACTGGTCATGGGACCATTAATGTCTCAGCAAAAAAATTAGTGTCTTCTAAGGGATGGGTGGAATTAGATGTAGGTGCAGGCAATGGTCCAACTATATCGCTAAAAGGATTTCGAACATTGACAAAAAGACTTTTTTGTGATGGTGAAACAATATTACAATTTACAGCACATGGTGTAAGACCAGGCCTTGTAGGAAGTATGTTTTGTAATTTTTATAAACATTGTTTGAAAATCCAATTTATAAAATTATGTAAACTTTTAAACTATATGAAAATATTTTATCAGATTTATTTGTTTACAGCCCTAGCTATGCAATTGGATAAACATACAGTTGGATATCTAACATATAGAGCAGGAATTCAAAGTGCAATGAGTACAATGCTTGTAAGAGATACATCTCGTTCTTATACATCAATTTTAATACATTTAGGTATTATACATTCTTACATTAATCTTCATTATGTCTATAAAATGAAAGAAAAGGAGCTCAAATTACGTGGAAACATACGGTTAGTGGAAAGAATTACTTACATCTTTTTTTTGCTTTACAGAATTTAAGCATATGTTTAAATTATTTTTTCATACAGAATAGGTACATTCGGTGCATTCTTAGAATATGGTGTAGAAAAGAAAGTTTCTCGTCATAGTTCACTTGCGGCCACTGTACGAATTTCCGTAACAACGGGAGTGACATTAAAAGTTAAATTAAACAGAGCTTCACAAACATATGCATTTCCAATTCACATAAGTGAAGAAATTCTTCCAGCTCCTGTGTTCTATGCAACTGTAGTACCCTTTATAACATGGACTGTTGTCAAGAAATTTGTTGTTGACCCAATAGTAAAAGAGAGAAAAGAACGAGATAAAGAGAAACAAAAAGAAATGAATAAGACAAGAATGTTAGAAAAACAGAAAGAAGCCAAAGCTGCTATCGAATTAATGAGAGCTACGTTTAGTAGAATTAGAGCAGAAGAAGAATCTAAGAAAGGATTGGTTATAACAAAAGCTTCTTATGGACGATTTGTTTATCCTTTACAAGATAGATCTACTGTAGAAGAAACTGGTCGAAATAGAGATGAAGTTATAGACGTAACAATTCCTTTGCAATGTTTAGTAAGAGATTCTAGATTGATTCTTCATGATACATCAAAGGTATTTAATTACAATTTATTACACACTATTCAAATTACTCCTAATTATTGTTTAGTATTCATAATACATCGGTCGTAATATTACAGAGTCAGTTACCTGGATTTTATGATCCATGTGTTGGAGAAGAAAAACAACTTTTAATACAGTATCTTTTCCATAATCAAACGCACGAATGTATTATAAAAGATACAGAACCTCTCAGGATACCAGTACCTTGTAAGAACTATATAATTTATCTTTATGATATATTGCTTATTGATGATATAATACTAAGAAAATATTAATAATTACTTTGCATATTAATATAATATAATATATTTAAATAAGATCTAAATATTTTCAGCACACAAAGTAAACACAACATGACGTACAGAACAAGTTGAACATATAAAAAGATGCCGTCATATTCTGCATTGGTGACTTTAATCATTTTAATCAGGTTTTGTTCATTTTTAAAAATAACATCATTTTCAAAAATCTTACAATTCCATTAATTCTTTGGTGAATACTTTATATAGTTTTATTTGTCTTTAATAATAATGTTCTTGTATAATGTAGCTGTCAGTTGTATTTATTACAAAATTTATTGCATATACTGCAAAAAATTAAAATATGAGAAATTACTGCACAAACAATAATCTATCCGGAATTAAGGCTACCGATCGGAATTACGACATTATTATTTCGATACCGTATAAAATAAAATTTTTATGTACTATTATATTGCTCTTTATTGAAGCAAATAATGTAATGACTGCCTTTAGAAAAATATGGAAGTTTACCAAATATATTCAAATATTCGACATTAGAAAACACCAGACATTAAGATAATACCTGAATTAATAAAAAGAAAATAGTTAAGAATATAAGTGATTAATGTATAGAATACTTCAATTGAAGATAGTATACATATGTAATTATGTAGATAATATCTGAAATTAATGAAAATATATTAAGCAAAGAAAAAGAATTATTCAAAGATGAAAAACATTGAATACTACATATATTTAATATAAGTTTCAAATAAATCCTGCTTTGTTGAATTGGATGACTATGTTTTTTAATTCTTTGTACATACTTATATATATATATATTTACACTTACATAAGATCATATTTTATTATATATTTTTTTGTCACAAATTTGGTATCCTCATAATAAAAACAATATTTTTTATTTTGAATTTATATTAAGAGTAAGTGTATCTAGATTGTTATTTAACATTTCATTATTTGAAAGCAATTTACTAAAGAGATTTAATTCATTGTCTTTTGTATGAACATCAGAGATAGGTGTCCATGAATGATCCTGTTCTAATCTGTATGAACCTTTATAGGTTTGAGAAGGACCTGAATTACCCCACTCCTATAAGATATAAATATTAAAATAACAATGACACATTATTAAGACAGATTATACTTAGTACTTACTTCTGGATTAAGCATAGAAAAATAATATTGTCCTGACTTGCGTTCATATAAATGGTATATTTGACCAGGATGTTTTACAAAATTACAAGCAGCATGATGCAACTTCATATTTTGTTTAACTTCTAATAAAATATTTTCAGCTTGTCTCTGAAGAAATTTCATTTGTTCTGCGATTACTTGCAACTTATTGCATGCATTGGCTTTGATGTAATTATCAGCCTGTAAAGTGAACAGTTATATTTATTATATCTACTTTGTATATTCAAGCAATATATATATATATATATATATATATATATATATATATATATATATATAGTCTTAACAAATATATATACTTTTTGTATTTCCCTTGCTAGTGTAACTAAATCTTGTTTCGATGATTTGGCTACAGCATTTGGATCAATCAAATGTATACCTTGTGGCATGTAATTTCGTTCAACAAGGGCTACTGTAAAAATATATAACATCGTTATAATAATTGCTTAATACTCACATAACCATAAAAATTATTATTATAAATTTATTATACATTTGTTAGGTGATTCGTCACAATTGTCCATTTTCGTATGAATTCGTTTCATGTATATTATACGAAAAGAAAGACACAAGGAATGATCATATCAATTTATATATTCATCACGTACAATCATTCTAACCTCATGATATAACAGTATGCTTGAAATATCGATCTATTTTTTTTAAAGCTTTTAAATTAATTAAATTAACAGATAAGAGTAATACAATGAAACTTTGAAGAATTATTAAATGATATTATTGTTTATAACAGACGAATAAAATAAGATGAAGCCTAATACACAAATTTTATGGGTTCTTTACGTAGTTTGTAGTTCGTTGTAAATATACACATACATGTACATGTACATACATATATAAACCACTCAGGCAAAAGAAACGGAATCAGCTGTGTTCAATGTTGTGTACATAGGTTATGCATCCTTCGAATTTGTAAATTACAATAAAATGATTGATGGATAAAATATTAAAAATTTAAACAACGATATCAATGTTAGTATTGACTTTATACGAAAGAAGAATCTTATTTTTCGCTTCGATAATTATATTCTTAAATATACGAAATATTGTCAATTATTAACAAATCCTTATAAGGAGACTCAAAAACGTGGAATGGATTATGCAACTATTGTGGATCAAGCAATCAAGCAGTTTTATGCTGCTGGAAATAATGAAGCTCACACTTGGTTGCTACAGGTTCAAGCCTCCCCCGAGGCATGGACCTTTGTGTGGCAACTTCTTGATCCTTCAAAGGTTAGTACGAATGATAGATACTATGTAATAGTATCTTTCTCTAAGGTATTGTTATTAATAAATTATATATGATTGATATTACAGTCACGGGAGGTACAGTTTTTTGCTGCTACAACATTACATGCAAAAATATCGAAACAATGGGATGAAGTACCCAAAAATGAATATCCTGTTTTACGTGAACGTTTACTTAGTAGTATCAAGCAATCAAATACTCCAAAGTTTGTACTTTCAAAACTTTGCCAAGCGGTAATATACTTATAAGATTTCTTATTTTTTTTATACAGAAATTAATAATATAAGATATTTTTAGAAAGTTAAAGATACATAAAAAGTTTCTATAAAATTTTATAAAGCTATAACTACTATTTATATACATTGGATGTGTAATGTAAAAATATATATTTTAGTTAGCTGCATTTCTGGCACATAGTAATAATGATTTTGAAAGTAAAGACAAGGAGAAGAGTTTAGTAGAAGAGTTAATAGAAATATTACCGTATGATTCACCACCAAAATTGGAATTATTATTAAGAGTATTGTCTTCTATCCCTGGAGAGGTAATTATAAATAAATTAAAAAAATATTGTGATATTTACATTAACATATTCTTATTATTATTTCATTAGTTTGAAATGAGACAAGGTGTAAAAAGAAAAGTGAGGGATGGATTAGTTAGTAGCTGGAACAAAACAATATGGCTTTTACAACAAGTTTTTGCATCATGTAATCCAAATGGCCAGGAAAATGATACATTATATCTTTTGGGATTAGAATGTGCCTTTTCTTGGCTTAAATTTGGTCAATTACCTTTGGAGATAAGTGGACAAATTTATCCTTATTTATTAATTGCTGCATCACATTATGCACCAAACAGGTAGATAAATAAATATATATACTTCATAGATTACATTTTTGTTATATATTAAATACATTATATTTAATGCATTATTTTTATTTAAGGGAAAATTCACATGAGGACAATACTAGTAGTTGGGAAATAGTACAAGATTGTTTAATTATGATATTAACACATCCTGAATTACACAAAAGACCACAGACACTTTGGGAATGGGCAAGAAGCTTGGTCACAATGGCGCGGGAGCATAGTGGAAAATACTTTTGTGAAATTTTAACAGCTATGGGAGAAGCCTATAGTAGAACATTTTTACTTGCTCTCGCGGGCGAAGGTGATGCAACTCAAAAATGGACATCCGAAGGATTAATCGAATTACTCCTAGAGTGTTCAGAACAAGAAGGACGATATCCTACAGATGAAACTCGTAGCTCTATTCCATTTGCATTTTGGTTTACATTGCAAGATGATTTAGGTACAATTGACTCACCACTCGAAAGTCATGCACTAAATGCTTTAAAACCAATATATGCACGATTAGCAAATGCGTTATTAAGAAAATCTACATTACCTTCATCTCCAAGCGAAAGTGGAGACGCTGATGAACGAGAACTCTTTCGATGTTATCGACAAGATGCTGCAGATACATTGGATTATTCTTATAGAGTCTTAGGAGAAGATTTATTAATACTTCTTGGGCAGAGATTGAGTGAGCCACTTGATAATTCAGAAAAATGGACTGATGTAGAATCTACATTACATGCTTTTGAAGCTTTATCAGACAGAGTTGGCTTGGGAGAATTCCATTACATTCCTGCTTTGATGGATTTAATCGTATCCCGTATACCTTATGATCTTTATCCTGGAGAAGTAAGTATAATTTTTATAATAAAAAAACATCATACATATATTCTTAATTATTGTCAATATATCTTTTTTATATAACTTAATTCTTCTTTCCATCATAGGTATTAGCATGTGCATGCTCAGCAATGGGAGCATATGCTGAGTGGATAGGAGAACATCCTGATCCTTGGCTTGAGAGAGTATTACATCTTGTAACATTGGGTCTTTGGAAAGGTCCAATTACAGCACCTCGTGCAAGTATGGCACTTAAAGATTTAACGAGAGAATGCGGCGCGTATCTTGCACCCTTTGCACCATCTATCCTCAATACAATAGGACGAACTCTACCAAACGTAACGTCGGAAGGAGGAGAAGGTCAACGTCTTATGTATGCTGCTGGAAAGTTATTGAATACACTCCCAACAGTGGAAGAACAATTAACACATTTAGATGCAACATTGGGCCTATGTATAATGAAAATACAAGAATTATTGAAGCAACCATTATTCGTAGCTCGTGTGGCAGTTACAAATCAATTAAAAATGGCGACTATGTTTTTCTCAACTTTAGAATGTCCTATAGGAAAAGCTGTTTTAGACGGACTCTTACCAATATTTAATGAAATTATTGTGCATCCTGAATGGAGTCAAGATAATGCTACATTAGAAGCAATGCACACATGTGCACAAAAATCATTGTCATCTTTATTACATCCAGAAACAGATGCACGTCCTTTACTTTCAATTTTATCAACTTCTTACAAGAACTGGCCTCATCCTGCTGCATTGAATTTATTGAATCAATTGGTATTATTATTTGGCAAAGATCCAGACAGCATTATATGGCCTGTTTTTGCAGAATTAAGTTCAATTACTTTAGGTGGTATTAAAGCATGTCAATCAGTACATGGTGACTTATCTGACTGGTCAGATTTAATGGAAGCATATTTAGGATTACTTGCTCAAATTTGTAAAAAAAATGGTGAAATGTTACTGCAAGTATCAGACCAAATTCCTGATATGTTACGATGCGGTAAAATACTTCTCTTTATCGACATATATGGATATATAATAAAAGTGAAGATTATTATTTTTATTACGTATACATTGTTTTTCTTTTTTAGGTATCACTTGTCTGTTACTTCCCGAAGTGGGGACAGCAAAGGCAGCAGCATGTTTTCTTACTCATGCTATTATGCAAACTCCACGTTTGCAAAATTTTATTCGACCTATCGGACGAGAACTCGTTTTTGTAATCCTACGGTGTGTTGGTATGTAAAAAATAATATTTAATATTTAAGTCGTTGTACAGTAATAAGAAATGATCATATGTATAATTTCAGGAGGGGAAGTGCCTCGAAATAATTTAGAACCTCATGCGGAAGTTTTGCTTTCATTAAATAAAATGTGTGCAGCATGGATGTTAGAATGGCTTCGTGTTTCACTTGAAAGTCAATCTGGACCTGCAGCTAGTGATGTGGATAAAGAAATTTTTATGCGTAATGTTTTACGAGAACGGACAAGTAGACGGCGACTTTATGATGCGTTAAAAGATTTTAGTCTCAAATGTCGACAAAAAACTATAGGACTGTAACAATGCGCTTTCATAAATGGATTTAGATTTTAAAAAATATTCTAAGGAACAGTATAATCATTAAGAAATTATATCTTCGTAATAAATATGATATAATCTAAGGATTTACTTCTTATATGTCAAAAAATATCATATTTTATTTTTTTGACCACATTGTGTATATTAAAACATAAACATGTGTAGTAATGAAAGTTGATTTACAAGTGATTGTATAAAATATTTTTATTTAACTTATGTTTATCAGTATTTTATATACTTGTAAATGTTAATTTTATTTACATAGTATAACGTGATATTCTTATTTATGAGTATTCACACTTTTACCTTAAATTAAAAATGGCTGCCAAAATAATTTTATATATTTCTAGTACAACTCTAATTTTTGTTTAATAATGCTAGTTTGTATTTTTTGTTTTTATCCTAGATGTACATTTTTGTATAGCTTCCTATGTGTTCCTTCGAACTTTTTGCAATGTTAAGTGTTATAAGTATTTGTGCATAGTATTGTTATGAACATGTTTAAATGGGAGGTAAAAGTATAAAATAGGGATATAAAAGAATGTATCACATTTCACGATATATTAGTTTTATGAAAGTGTATTGGAAGTATATTTGTGTTCTTGTTTTCGAATTTTGAAACTGATACATTCTAATTATAATCATATATAAAAAATAAACAAAAGAGCAAGTATATATTCTGCAATTTGTAGAGATCATATATTATAAATTTTTTACATTCAAATAATCTCAAAGTATTAAATGTAAAATTTATCTTGATCTTCTTTTTTTATCCATTACATGCCAGAAACGAAAATATCGATAGTCTGAATTAAGACTACTCTCATTAATCTCATTGTTTATAATACATAAAATAAAAGTTTTAATTACATATATATAATAATAATTACATTCTCATTGATACAAATTCTAACTAAAATATGATTGTTTTCGTAATTACAATTTTTGTAAATATTTCCTAAAAGCAATGAATGTTGATTTAACGTAAAATATATGTTATTTATGAATGACAAAAAATCACATATACTTCCTTACTGTTACATATAATACAATAACTAAATTGTGTTACCATATGAGCATTTTTAAACCTCTGTTTACAAATAGTTACCGTACAAGCATACGCATTCGGACGGAGAACTTTAATTTGTATACTGAGACTTTAAAATGAGACAAAGAAATGTTTTATAAGAATCGCTGAAAGAAATGAGTCATCGATAATGCATTACACATCTTGCAGAAAAAAAAAGAATGAGTTCTATTGGATAAATACAACTATATCTACATACATTACGTAACCCTAAACCCCTTGAATTAAAGTCTTTACTGTTCACTTCCATTTGTCGCTGGAGGTGAAACAAATTTGGCAGCAACGCGTGACCGTTTAGGTCGTTCAGATTTTTGTAATTTTGGCGATGATTGTAAATTGTTTTGTACACGTGCTTCTTTCTCAATAGTTTTGTTTGATGTTTTTGGAGGCTGCAAAATATTTAAATGTCCTTTGGATACTCGTACATATAAAATATGATAATCACTCAACAAGTTAACAAACCTTAGGGAATGTTGTTTCTTTCTTCTCTTGTTGCTTTGCTGATTGTTTACTCGACTGAGTATTGTTTGCATGATTCTGCGTTGTTTCTTTGTTAGTTTGTTTTGTATTAACGTTTCTACTTTTCTTTTGGGCTTGCAACGGTACGAACGATGTACTGTTTTTTACTTCCGATTTAGATTCTTTTGTCTTCTGTTTCGTCTGTACTTTAATTTGACTATTATGAGGTGGCATATGGGCAAATCCTGGATTTTGTTGCATTTTCACATTCCATTTTGAACAATGTGCCACTGGATTTTCAGTAGTTTGATAAGGTTTCGATATATATGGTAATACCATGGGAGGTCTTATGTTTTGTGACCAGGAACTATTTTGCCGCATATTGACCCATTGTTGCGACGGAGGTTTTAATAAAAGTTTCATATCAGGCTTCTGTACTTTATCTAAATTTAATTCCTAATAATATAAATATCGTTAATAAAATCGTGCAAAGAAATTATCGTATTTATTACGTCGCATAAATTTTACCTCATATACTTTTCTTGCTGCATTTTCTGCTGCTTGTGCATGAGTCAAACAAGGATCACCTAAATATACTTTTGCATCTGGTAGAAGAATTTGAGCTTGTATCAAATTCGTTTGTTCATTTAAAAAATAATCATATCTTGGTAGACCCATACCAAGTATTTGATAATGATTTAATAAGTGTGAACAATACCAAATAGAATTTTTTTCGTCTTTTGCCTCGTTTCTCTTTTGTCTAGCGTACTGCAAATAAGGATAAGCAGGATTAATATTTTTGCATATATCTTTTTAGATATGGACAATCATAAAAATTTGGTGGAAACTGTGCTTCAAGCATAAGAATAATATGCTTACATCAAATAACTTTTGAACTAATGGTGGGGCATCCGATGATTTATGGATTTGGGATTGATTTTTATTCGCGGAAGTACCACTTGATTTAGTTGGCAAATTTATCAGCGTGTTGTCATCAGAAATTTTCAGCACTTCTTTCAAAAAAGCGCTGGGATCTTGTGACTGAAGTTTAGAAGTATTATTATGAAAAACTAAGCTAATATCGTTAATTATTTCGTTTTTAAAGTAATAAACCACTACAGAAAAAAATAAAATAATAAAAGACTCTATAATAAAAAAATAAATATATATGCCTGCAGCACAAAACGATAGGAACAACATAATATTGATAACAATGCATCAAATAGTTCAATGTTTCACTGATGCAAATTATTATCATTTTATATGTAAAACGAGATAGGAAATTATACGAATACAAATACATATTTATCAAGTACGTAACAATCGTTAAATTTTTTACCAAAATAGAATACTTACTATTTGTTTACTGTTTTGTTTACTGATTTCATTAGATTTTACGATAGTCATGGTTGAAGTTTTCGAAGATCCGCTTGAATCCTACCAGATATGTAAAAAAAATATATAAAATTTATAAATGCCTAAAACATTTATAGAGATCATTAAACTGACCTCTATTTTATGCAAGTCATTCCATAATTGCTGAAATTCGGAGGATAGTTGTTTCGAAGCATGTTGTAATTCGTAGGAAGGCTTATGTTGTGTTATGGGTTTAACACCACTGTGTACTTGATTTTTTGCATTTTGATATCGTCTCCAAGAATCTGTTGTTTCAATGGATGTATTTTCTACCCCCGATTTTCCACGTTCTATTCGTTCGCCATGACTAATATTAATAAAGTCAGTAATTGATAACTTATATCCACGATGCTCGGAACATCCATTGAACGTTAGTCCACCTTTTAAAGTTTATTAAAATAATGAAGTGAAACATTAATTATTTATATACATACATCTTCAAAGAAAAAGATGAATAGAGTCTTTAGTTACCTAAAAATGATTTATCAAATAAGACATCATAAACACTTTCTATAATTGCCTTCGTTTTCTGAATTCCTATAATAGTTCCTTTATAACCAATAGGTACAGTAAAGCTTCCTCTGATACAAACAATTCTATCGAATAGTTTTGTATGAGATTTTGGATCGGGTGGAAGCTGACGTGAATATAGTTCAGGTTTAAAAAGTAATTGTGGCTTCACTTGCATTACGACTACTTTGTTTGAATCATTATACATTTCATAATATCTGTCCACTTCTTTTTCTAGTTTTTGTACTATATCTGCTTCGAGTATATTTGCTCCACATGCACGACTCTCTACTCCTCGGAAATGTTGCTCTTTTAACCAAGCTATTATACTACTTAATTCACTTGATCTACAAAAAAAATAAAATATTTTTTTAACATATGATATTATCTGATATTAAATAATAAAGCGTGTATAACGTACGATTTATCAAATAATTCATCTTCATTAAAAACATCATTTGTAATATTTTGAGCCAATCGTTCAAACAAACGGGGGCACTTTGCCATATAATCACGTATAAGATCAACAGCTTTTGTACTATACAACCATTGACCATTTTCTTTTTTGGTATAGCCTGGTATCTGTAATATTTTTATATTTTAGAATTTTGTTATACGCAATACTTTCGAAAAATAATTTATAATTATTTAAAACGTATTGTAATGTCCCATGAAACTGCTTACTTCTTCATTCTTTTTATTAAATTTTAGATTTAATCCGACGTTAATAATTTCGTTTATATTGTTCTGCATAATATAAATTGTCCCAGTAATTCTACTTAAAAGATGGCTGCTTATTCCTAGTCGCTGAGCAGCTGTACTTCCATAAATATATTGTATTTTTGATTCTGCATATGCTTGTTTCACCATAGTTAAATCTGGTTCAATTACAACTTTCACATATATTTTTATCCTGCCAGAGTTTATACTAGTCTTTGAACTAATAACCTATTTCAAAAATACTTTAATATTTAATTTTTGCGAACATATATGAATATTAGTATTATTAAAAACACTTCTCAGAATATAAATTATTATTAAACATATTATAAGAAAAAATTATTATTAAACATATTGGCAAATATAATTAAATACCTCTCCCATTGCACCATAATGTGGATGGCCTAACATGAAGCAATTATTTCCTGGTACAAATATTTCATCAATTGTTTTATACAATAAGGGATTTATACAATATGTAGAAATATCTTTAACTATAGTTTGATAAGCATAAAACGTTGGCACTTCTTGCCACTGTTTTTCTAGAGACAGTTTTCCTTGTGCTGCAAAAATGTATTTACTGCCTATTAATGGTTGTGCATGGACCAAAATATTAGTTTTGCCAACGTCTATACCAAAACGATTTTTATACCTGTTTACACAAACATTATTTATAATACAATCACTAATATATAGAAAGTTGATAAAAATAATTTTTTTTCTTACGTTTCAACAATAGATTTTATTTCCGAAGTCCATTGAACTGCACAAGCTCCTTTTAATTCTTCCTCCACTATATTGTCAGAAGAATATCCTATTTGTGGATTCTTTAAATTTATTCTCCATTTAAGATTAGATATACCAACAACATGAGCTTCTCGTAGATAAGGCCACTCCACAAAGATGTTTTTATGTAATAAAGAGGCAGCAAGTTGTTTTAAATTTGGTTCTTCTTGTTGTTGTATATATAAAATCATATTTTCACCTCTTGATGGTTGTTCAAATACTTTCACCTATTACATCCAATATTTGATTTTTATTTATATTGCTCATGCAAAGTTCATGATAATGCTCGAAAATATATATAAAAATACCTTAGCTTTCTTTAAATTTGCTGTATGTTTTATATATTTTAGAGTGGGAAATCCAGGAAAATGTAAATCTAATTTAATACGTGGATGTAATCCTTTTACTAATTTGTCTTTAGGAACATAGATATCTTCACAATTTATTATTTTCACTTGAGCATGATTCTCAGTTACAGGTAAATTTCTAGGTGTATGGCATAAACCTAATATCTCTTTATCATATGAATACATATACATTGGACCATGTTTATTTCTTTCATGTTCTTCAACTGTCAATTTTGTATAATAGGGCTCCATGGCTATAGGAAAATATTTTATCATAATAAAAGTGTTTATTAATAATTTTTTCAATATGTCAACTATTATTATAAAATATCACAATGATTACGAATATCAATTATATTAATTTATCAATTATAAATATATTTTATATAGATTATAAAAAAACATTTTATATTATTTACCCTTCATTAAAATTTTTTCATCAATAAATGGTATAAGTACAATAGCTTCCCAGTCTTGTTTCTTGCCATTTAAATCAGTTTTAAACTCAGAAGGATAATAATCAATAATAGGTGATTGTTCTTCAGTTAATAATGATTGCAATGCTTCTGGTAGTAATTTTTTACTATAAGGCGGTAATACTGCTAATAATTGTTGAAAAGGTTGGAATGGTTCTCCCAATTCAAAATCCAATTTTAAGTCTTTAAAACCTTTTATATCCGAGATATATGGAGCATAATGGTGTGGATAATACCAAGACCAACTGCAGCATCCATCATAATAGTAATGCAAATTCCACTGAATAGCTCTAACATAGCATTCTGCTTGGGAGCGCAAAACATCTCTAAAAAACAACTGTATTGTGTAAGTAGGTTTTAATAGTGGTTTAATTCTTGTAAAAATAAATTTCATTATTTAAATTGGAGTTAAATATATTTACAATTTATATAGAATATAAAAACTACACTTACTCATTAACATCTTCATATTCTAATTTATTCATGTAATAATCTCGTTTGTGTAAAATAAATTCCATATTATATGTATCACTATCAGATTCATAATTTAATCCATCATCACGAGAATATTTTTTTTTTTCTTCTTCTGCATCTTGCTACAAAATGAAATAAATATTAAGCAAAAGTGACTATAAAATCCAAGCTGCGTATATACATATATATAATATATGCTAAAATATATACCATTTCCATATTCATGGATAATTTTAGTAAATTGCCTACTTTTATTAAAGGAAAACAATTTTTAGATAAATCCTCGTTTTTTTGAGAAATTTGTTCTTCATTTTCTGTAGTCTTATTTTTATTTATTTTAGCTTCTAAATATTTGAGATCACAGTAATAGTCTGCAAAATTCTTTATGTCAATGCGACTTAGTCGTTCCATGAATATTTCAAAACGATCTAATCTTAGTGTTCCTGATTCATTTATATAACCTAAATTTTTATATTTTATTATTATTAGTTTCTCTATATATGTGTACATTTTATAATATTACATTATAATATGACAATATTAAAAATATATTTTGTTATATACCTTCTAAAGTTGGTAGAACTTCCATATATGCATGATACAAAATTGGTAATGCCCCATTTGCAATATGTAAATTTGGTAAATTAGGTATAAAGTCATTTCCCACAAGAAAACCCATTAATACCCAATCATCGATTATATGTTCAATATCAAAAGGAAAAGGCAATTTATCTTTAATAGGAGAAAATTCATGACTTAAATATTCCCTTAATAATGATAGATGAAGAAGACAAAATTTTGTTTCCTCAGGTGTTAAAACCTTTTTTTGTTTCTTGCCAAATTTTATTTCTTCTCTTAGTAATGAAAAATTACGTTCATGTGTACAAAGACCTAACATGATTAAATCTGCATCTAGGCCATATAAGCAATGCCTAATATTAGGATCATAGTCTACTTGTGATTTTAAATGTCGTATATAATCCATTATTTTATGTTCTCCTTCTCCTACAACCTATAGATATTTAAAAATAAATGTTTAATTTAAATAATATTAATAACTTTTATTTTTTTTCATATTAGGATACTTTAATAAAATATTAGAAATAATACCTCTGGACCACTAAATAAAATCTTGCATTTTTGCCAAAGTTTATCTGTTGAGACTTTGTACGTAATAAAATATCTTAATCGCTTACTAATTTCAGACATAAAAACTGTTCCTGGTGTAATACAATTAGAATCAAATAATTGTGGTGTTACTTCAACACCATCTGCTTTTGCTGCAGCCTCTAATAGTTCTGTTGCTTTAGCAGTTCTAAAACGACGGGCTCTTTGTTGATTAATTTTGGCTCTTGGGGCTACACCATCAATTGCAATAAAAAATAACTTTTGAGGTTGAATCATACCAAACAATATCTCAATATAATGAAATATATTGTTATAAATTTCATCATTTGTAATTTGAAAATTTATATCACTATCATTTGGATGTGAACAAGCATGTATGATACCATTCATATCTAAATATAAATTATCGAATTCTGGAATCTGTGTAATGAAAAAATGTAACTTCTTAGTTTCTAATATATAGACACACGGCACACATAAACTTCACACTTAAATAAAATTAAATTTAATAATAAAGTAAAATTAAAAAAAAATTAGTCATAAATGGTTTAATGAAATGTAACAAACACATTATATCTGTATGCTACTTATAATAATTAATAATTGTATAGACTGTCAACTTATATGTAAATACCTGATAATTTTTCAACATTTCACTTAGACAAGGATATCTTTCGCTTATATATCTAAAAAATTTGGGTATGCCCATTTTGGTCCGTGCTTTTTTACCCAACAATAATATTTGAAATGATATGCACGTATATTACAATTTTTTAATCGTTTGTTTTGTTAAATATTTTTATAAAAATTAAAAACTTTGACTATAAGTGTATTATACCAACATTAATACACGTCTGAGATGAAGCGCACTTGTAAAGAAAGGAAAGTCGATGTGTTAATATTGTGATCAGCAGAGACTCAACACGCGACATTGTATGGTAGTTATACTCTGCTATATTCAAGTAACCAATCATATAAGGATATAGACATTAAATATTTGTAAACAACCAATCATATTTGATGAGACTTGGAAAGAAGTCATAATTTTTTTTTATTGTTTTCTTATTTTAGGATATGAAAATTATTCAAAATAACATTAACTAATTTAACAATAAATTAAAAAAAATTTAATTTTTGTTAAATATAAATCGAATAATTTTTCAATAACTCATTGATATTAATGATTCTATTATTCATCCATGAACCAATATTTTTTATTATTTGTGATTGTTTGAGGTATATTTTATATTTCATTAATAATAAATATGATCATCTTAAATTTATATTTAATATGTATGTATGTTAAATAAATATATTTATAACACACATATATATACAATGTGAAACATTAATGGGATATTATATCTACAAATTTTTCTTTTAAATCTATCTTATGTAGTAGGTTTTTTTGTCTTTAATAAAAGATCTCCTTTTGGTTTCAATTTGCTATCAAGAATACGTTGTTGTTCTTGTGCTTTCATTTCCTGTAATTTTATATCTCTTTCAACCGCATAATCTATTTCTTTAACTAATTTATGAATTCTTTTCTAAAAAATAGAATATTATTAATAGATTTTATGTCATCTATAAAAGGAATATTAAAATTTTTGTATAACAATATATCTTTATAAGTATAATATACATACAGCATATTCTTGTTGTTTAAGCATACGCCTCTTTTGGTTTATACAAAGTGGGGTAGGTCTTCCATCTTTATATGAATAATCTGCCATATTTGTCAAAGGTCCGAAAGCATTTGGATTTTCTGTTAATCCCTTTCTATAATGATGAATTTATAATACATATTTAAAATATAAAACAATCAGTGAGGTAGAGAGAGAGAGAGAGAGAGAGAGAGAAACTTACTTCATTCTCCAATTTTGCTGTAATAACTTTATGTAAGATGTATGAAATTTATTGGAAAGTATGTTCCAATCTAAAATTTAATAAAATAATAACCTTGTAAAATGTGTTTTTATAATAGATTATGAATTAATATATACAAATTAAATATACATATTATATGGAAACACTTTGTATTTTTCATTATAACACTTGTATACTAACTTGTATAATTATTATAACCAAATATTTTTGATATAGTGGTTAACATTTTAATTCCTATATGTACTATTTAATAATGTAATAAAAGATATTAAATACTACTTCAATTTTTTTAATAAGAAATTAAATTATTATTTATATTATACTTTGCCACTTATTGTAGATGATAAAACACAAACATAAAACTAAAAATTTGTTTATTAAATACTGATAAAATCAGAAGCACGTTTTTAGATTTAGACAAAATAGTATTCCAATAAATGTAGAGGGCGTGTAGCACGGTGCTGAATGTAAAGCGAACCTATTGATAATAAAGGATTAATAAAACTTTTCTTCTTAATTACATTGAATTTATGAAGTTAAAATATGTCGGATAGTTCGGACGAAGAATTAATCGGTGGAGACGGAGCCGAAAAATGGGTTTTATATCGAGATCGCGATGAATGGAACGATGTGACTCCTTTATCTCAAGATGATGGTCCAAATCCAATTGTTGCTATTGCTTATTCTGAAAAATGTAAGTATTATTCTACAAATATTTTAATTTCATATTGTATTTCACTAACATAAATTATAATGTGTGTAAATTTTATTTCAAATTATAAAATATATATCTTTTTACTATACTTTTTACATTGGTGTATTTGTTTTCATTTTATGTTTACTCGCATATATTGTATATATTTTATTTATAAATTTTAGTTAAAGATTCATATGATTATTTTCGAGCAATTTTAAAATCTGGGGAAAAGTCAGAACGTGCTTTAGGATTGACAGAAGACTGTATTTGGTTGAATCCTGCAAATTACACAGTATGGCAATTTAGAAGGGAAATACTTAAAGCTTTAGGAAAAGATTTAAAAGAAGAGTTAAAATATATAGATAAGATTATAAAATACAATTCCAAAAATTATCAAGTTTGGTATCACAGAAAAGTTATTATAGAATGGCTGCAAGATGCTTCAGAAGAGTTGGAATTTACCAAGGCTATCTTAAAAAAAGATGCAAAAAATTATCATGCCTGGCAACATCGTCAATGGTGCATCAAAACATTTAAGTTAGTATAAACATTTATTCTATTATATTAATTATTTACCTTTAGAAAATTACAAGTTATAATGTATTGTATTTAATTGCAGTTTATATGATCAGGAGTTGGAATACGTAGAACAGTTATTAAATGAGGATGTTAGAAATAATTCTGCATGGAATCAACGTTATTTTGTTATAAGTAATACAACTAAGTTTGAATCAAATGTAATCAACAAAGAAGTTGATTTTGCTTTGGAAAAAATTTCTTTAGTCAAAGGAAATGAAAGTGCCTGGAATTATCTTAGAGGGTACTATTATATTTTACTATTATTTTAAATAGTTATAATTATTTGTCTTTAATCATTACATGAAGGTACATAAAATGTCTCTTCTGTCTTTAGTATACTTATGCATGATAGTGCTGGTTTAACTCACAATGACAAAGTACGTAAAAAATGTGTAGAACTTTATGAGGCAGGATATCGGACCAATCATTTGTTAGCCTGCATCATTGATATTTGCCAGAACAGTTGCATAAACGACGAATCACCCGAATCAATATTTCACATCAATAATGCTTTGAAGGTAATATTTATAAAATATAAATATACATCTTTTTATTATGAAACATATATTTCTTTGATATACGAACTTCATTTTTATATTTGTATTTTTTTTATAGCTGTGCAAAGAGCTATCCGAAAATCACGATAAGATCAGAGAACGATACTGGAATTATATTGGCCATCAATTATTACAGAAGTTAGAAACGGTGTCGTAATATTTTTTAAATCGAACAATGGCTTCTCAAGAGGCTCATATAAGTCATTGTCAAATGGTTCTACTATTCGAACTTTCATACATTAACATTTATCTTTCACAATGCTAAGATGTATATACTAAGGAAAGACTTAATGGTTATAAGGCAATCTTATTTTACACGATGTAACTTAAGATTTATGTTTCTGAAAATACTATAATTTTTTATTTTCACGAAATAAAAAAATGTAATAACTCTAAACTATATAAAAAGTTTGTATTTTTAGAAAAATGATACCTCAATCACGAAACCTTATAAAAATACAAAGTGGAATTTTTAGGAGAAAGAGTAGTGTGTAATGACGAACATTAATATCTATTTATTTATAAAATAGTTACAGATTCCCGTGTATAATACATAAGTAATTGGCAATAATCATTCATTATAATAAATAGCTAGGCATTGGCGTAAACTAATCATAAAAACCTAACTTTTAATATAGCATTTTTATTTCCGAGGGATGCTCAGTTTTTAATACCCTTTCTAAACTGATAGAAAACCGAGGCTTCATTACTAAAAAACGTGAGACGATTTTAATCTCAAAATAGGTATATATGCCTTCTTTGGAGGCAGTTAGCGGATCGTCTGAAACGAGAAGCGATTTTCGTTGCGGACAAGCGACGGGCAGTGACTGTGTTGCTCGAGCCGGACGATTCGCTTTTATGTCTAGATATGAGAATTTTTTCTTTTCTTTCCTTTTCTTTCTTTCTGTTTTTTTTTGTTTTTATTAATAGTTTCTGGCCCATCCGTAGGATCTAACGATACCCTAATGATATAGGAAAGCATATTTTTTCGAAACTTGTATTTATTTCGGATAACACATATTGATAATATATAAAAAACACAACACTTTTTCCTATCCTTCGTTCGAAATCTTATCTGATGAGTAATGTTACACGAGCTACTATATATAAAAAAGAAAAAAGATAATAAAATAAAAGAAAAGAAGTCGGAGCTTCCTGAAATCTCGAGTAAAACTTGCAAGATCGTTTTTTATCAAGCGTAACTTTAAAAAACGTTAGTACATATTATATACAAAAAGATATTCTTTATGCAACGTGATAAAAAAAGAAAAATAACTCGATCGCTGCTTCGCTTTTACCGACGATCTTATTTATATAAAATGCTGAAGAATAATAATGCAATTGAAAGAAAGCTCTCAGCTTGAGCTCTCAGCAGTTGAGTTCTTCGTTGAGAGGGGATCTTAAAGCACGGTTCATCTATCCTAACATTTAACAATCAACATTCAAACGATTACTCCTCTGCGCGATCTTGTATTTCTTCGAGTGGAGCTCGCTTTTTTTTATCAATGTACATTTAGATATACTAATATATATATAAACACATATTTTTATATATATATATATATTTTTTTTCCATCGAATGCATCAAAGATAAACGATGTCTCTTCGAAGAAGCACAAAGGTTCTTTCCATCGTTACAACGACAAGACGTTGAATCTATGAGATACGTGGCCTTATCTCGGATTTATACATATATATGTATATATATTGGATTTACACTGAAAATATACCGCTGTCAGAATACTCTTTCCCCTTAACTATCATCATCGTCATCATTATCATCATCATCATCATCATCTTTATCATCGTCATTCTCATCATCATTGCCTTCATCATCATCACCATCATCATCAATATTATTTTTTATTATTACTATTATAATCTTTCGTTTAAAATCCATCATATTTAACATCGTATAGTAATTTCTGTCTATATTATTATTTATAGTGTCTAGTTACGCGACACATACCCAGTTACAAGTAAAAGTGCTTTCCTCTCTCTTGCTCTCGCATTCTTTAGAATGCTAAGAAAGTATCCACAATTTTTTATTAAATCTTTTTTTTTTTTTAATTTGCTCCACTATGCCCTTTTTCTCGTAATTTATTAGATACGTGCCACGTAAAAAAAAATTGTTAGGCTATTCTTTTAAGTTCTCGTTTATGTTTCCCCTTATAATAAATAGTCTATGTTTGGACCATCTGTCATTCAGTACAAGCACAGCCCGATCACTTAATATTCCTTCGAATTTCTACGCTCGATCGTTAATGATTTTTTTTTCTTTGTTTCGTTTTAAATCATCCTTCTAATTATCGTGGCCCTAACGAAGGATGGAGTCGAGTTAAATTATTGATCGAATCACCCTTCTTCCTTTCTGTCCAGCAAGATAACGCGTACAAAAGATATCATAGGGAAGTATGTCTCTTCATATCGATTGATATTTCGAGCTATAGCTACTTCGAGAAGGAGATAGATTTTGTATAGAGAAGATAGATCTTCACAATTCTATTTACTTATAGAGAGAATCTCTTGAGTAATAGAGTAAGATATAAGATAATACGCGCAATTTGTACCTGCTTTAATATTCTTTAATCTTTCCCCCCCTTTTTTTCTTCTTCTTTTTCTTCCTTTACGAGAAGATGAACATTGTTATATTTTTCTTTTCTTATATTCCTTTTTATTCCTTTTTATTTTTGGATAATCATCAAAAATACGTTTCATCGAACGAGTACTCGATGCAACATCATCGATTATTTATCATCATATAGAGAACGATGTATTAGGAAAGGAAGATATTTGAAAAAGATAGCAAGATTTTTATAACGTGTCGTCTGACGAAGTAAGTAGGTATCCTTTTTTTGATCTATTATTTATCATCGTAATATGTTAAAAAGAAAGATAGTTGCTTCGCAATATTACACGCCGAAAGAGGAGAATGATGTATCGATGATGTTACTCGATAAAGATGATATAGCGTTTGGAAGTCGATCGAATGCACATAAATAAATAAATAAATAAATAAATAAACCAATACATACATACGTAGTTTTAAGACCGCGATTTTGTTGAGCCAATTGGTATTAAAACGTTCGTCCTCCATTTCTTTCTTTCTTTCTTTCTTTCTTTCTTTCCTTCTTTCTTTCTTTATCATGTGTTGTGAGAATAGAATTCTAATCGTCGAACCATGCGTGCTCGTGACGCTTCCTTTTAAAAGAGATCCGCGTGCGCTGACGTGCGTTATGTTAATTACGATAGTTACAGTAAACGACAGACAGAGAAAGAGTTTCTAATTGTAGACACTACACATTATATATGTAAAGCCTCATCTATGAGAGAAACACGGCAAAATAGAGAAAAGTTGCTTTCCAACGATAGGCTTCGTGTATCCGCGTAGTAAGTACTATGCATGACAAATGTGAACATATTACATCTGTGAAGTATAATATGTGATAGAGCTAACACGCAATGAAGACCTTCCGTCGCGCTTTCTTTATTATTATAATTATAATTATAATAATAATTATTATTATTATTTATTATTATCATTATTATCCTTCGTTAATAATTTCGGTCTAATGTTACAAAGATTATCAACGTTAACGACAAATAAATTGGTTTCCTTTTTTTTTATTCTTTCGTTTTTATTTTTTCTCTTTTTTTCTTTATTTTTTTTTGTCTTATCAGAAGGTCAGTCTAATTCGGCGTAACAAAATTGTCTTTTTTCTTTGTTTCTTTTTTTACTGCTAAATTCATTTCCTTACGCGCGCAATTAATGACATAATCGTTAAAATTTAGGAAAGCAACTATCGATGCGCATCGACGATCCGCTGTGTGTTTGATCTATCGCATTTTCGACCAACGAGACACGGAACAAGGAAATATCAATATCTTCTAATTCACTAATATACACGATGATCTTAGAGTTTCTGTCCTCTTTTTTTTTTCTTCTTTTTTTACTTTTTTATTTATTTATTTATTTTTTTTTATTCTTTTTTTCGCTTATTTTTTCCACAAGATCGGATTCGAAAATATCTAGACGACGTGGTTAACACGACATTTATTTATCTTTCCTTTCTTCAATCTTATTCTTCCACTTTCTCTCCTCTACTCCTGCTTATATTTCCCATTCGATCCACTTATGTAATTAACTTCAAAGACATGCGGTAGTGATCGAGTTGATATGAGACAACATTCGATGTTTATCTCAAGTATTACACGTAAATCTTATGCTCTAAAACTATAGGCGCTGCTAAAAATCGAATAACACTTCGACTAACGATATTTCGTTTTTTTCACCCCTTTCTCTCTCTCTCTCTCTCTCTCTTTCATTCATATACTTTCTATTTCGATCACGACTTAAGGCCGGAGATTTTTCTTTCGCGACAATAGACACGCTTACAAAAAATAGAAAACAAAGATCCCTCGGTGAACTCTAAAAGTGATCTCTCGCGCGCGTAATTATAATTGAAACGTTAATTTTTTAATCTTTCCATCTTTTCCATTCTCTCCATTTTCTTCTTTCTCTTCTTCTTTTATTTCTATTCCTTCTCTTTCTTTCTCTCTTTTTCTTTCTCTACCTTTTCTTAATTTATAGTTAACCAGAAGTAGGCAGTGATTGGAAAAAAATCAAATATACATACACATATATATATATATACGTACATATATATATGTATGTATGTATAATCTCTCTCGAGTTAATCGTCATTCGCACTCGCCCTTGCTTGGTCCATTTTCCGCGAATCGATCGCTGGAAAGTGTTCACATATTATATTTGTATGTGCGTGTGTGGATAACAATTATGCGCGCGGGGTATGTTTTGACCGAAGAATGTTCGAATGGAAGATCAACCGACCCTTTGTCGTTTTCCGTGCCCCATATCTTTCTTTCTCTCTTTTTATATCTCTTTTTCTTCGATCCTCTTCTGTTATAATTTTCATTCAGCTTCACATTTAGCAGCACGCAGTCTTACTGAGCTAAAATCTTATCAAGGGTAACGTTTGCTTACCAGTCACAAAAATAAATGCTTTTATGTTATTTACTCTCTACCTACTCGCTTATTTACTAGAAACAATGAATCCGTTGCTATTCTTTCTTAAGATCTTTCTTTCTCTGTTCTATTTATTTTTTTTTTTTATTCTTTGTTCTATGTACTTGGCAGCAGAACGAGATTTACCGATAAATTTTCTAAATCTCTCTTTTCACTAAGTTTCTCATCCATTCTAATTATATATATATATATATATATATATATATATATATATTTCTTTCTTTTTATGGTACTTTTCTTTTTTATTTTGCCGTTCTCACACTCTCTCACACGCACAGTCACTCTTCTTATTTCTCTCTCTCTCTTTCTCTTTTTTTCTCTAACTCTCGTACGTTTAATCTGTAGGCAAAACTGCACAACTGTCGTTAAAAATCGTACGAGGTCTACTTCTACCCGTTTTGACTTGACCTACTGAAAACCAGCGATGTGTATATATATATACATATATGTATGTGTTTAATATATATATATGTGTATATGTATGTATGTATATATATATATGTATACATACATATATATATACACACGCTTACATGACATTACGCTTCTTTTTACGATACAAATTCGAAAAAATCGCTCGTCTCTCGAGTGACTTTCGTTTACCAGTCGCACCTACCTTTCATGGTCTAGCTTCTAAAATAATCAATAGGGAGCGCAAAGACGTCGGTTAAAGACACGGTCATCGCGTCGATGCGTCGCCATTTAATTGTAAAATAAAAGAATCGTTTATATTCATTAATACGCGTAGAAAAATAATAGGAAGAAAATAAATCCAAAAGCGAAAGGTATAAAAGAAAAAACTAAATAAATAAATAAAGGAGACGATTTTTCGCGATGTCTACACTGAAAGAAACATCGATTATATAATAATAACTCTTTACTATCACTCCTTTTTCTACTTCTTTTTTTTTTTGGTTTAGTTTTGTTAACTTTTTAATTTTTTTTTGTTTCCTATTTCACATCGTAAGCTGCCTTGTGTAAGTACTTTGGTCACGGTGACTAGGAATTATAAATTTCATTTTACAGTGAACTTAGTCGTACAATATCGTATTATAATTATCGCGCGTCCGCTAAAATTAATGCCACCTATACTTAACTTGGTCTCTCGTGTCCACTTGTTCTCTACTATCGCGATGATAAGTACGATTTTTTAAAGAACTATAAAATGTCAGTTCTATATGCGCGATTCTCTCGTTGATTCTTTTTTGTATTTTTTTTTCTACTTTTTTTTTTTTACATAACGCAACACGTAACACGTTTTTCTCTCAGTGTAGAAGTGCCATTAAACAGGATAAATTATTGAGCTCTTGTAAATGTGTTTAAAAAATTCAATCTTATACATCTTCACATTCGTATTGTTTATCGTCGACCAATAAACGAACGTTTTACGATATTCATTCTAATCATTAATCATCCCTGATAATTCTTTCTAAGATAATCAAATATCTTTACATACACACCGATAATTTTTTGGCACCCTTACTGAATTCTTCTTTGCGAAACCCTTTTGTACGATTCAAAGTCTTCGGACAAAAAAAAAAGAACGACAAAGTAGAGAGGAAAAAGAAAAAGAAAAGATATTTTATATTATATATCGGTCTCTCTTTTTATCTCTAAATTGTTTTCTCTTTCTCTCTCTTCCTCTTTCTTTCTACAACAAACGAATTTTTTTTTTTATGTTCGCTTTTTACAAACGGACTTTACATGTAACACGGTAAGATATATTGTTAAAACATCATCGAAGTGAATCCAAAATAGCGCTCTCATCGTTCATCTCTTTTCAACAACTATCGAAAGTGATTTTTCTTTTCTCTCTTTCTCTCCCTTTCTTTCTCATAGGATCTCAAAGAAAAGGTACCCTTTCTATCCTTCTATTTTGTAGCGAAGAAAACGTCTTAACGTTTCCTTTGAAAATTCCCTGAAATCTTTTGGCCATTCTCCTATCGTTATATATAACGTAACTTTCTTTCTATCTTGTTCTATTTGTCTCCTACACTTTTCTTTCTCGAAACGATCAATTCCAAAACGACGTGCGAATAGCAACGTCCAACCCTCTGGGACACGGAGACACGAGTCTCCTCGTGAAAGGTGCTTCCTCTATTCCAGGAAGCACTGTACAATGCCAAACGGTCGATTTCTAGCCAAAGGACTCTGATCCCTTCAGGTCCATGGTGTGTATCGTGGTCGTGCCGAGTGTCAGAAGGCTGTGTCTAAAGCCGCCATACTCGTTGAAATATCCGGATCGGCTTGACAAGCTTCCAGAAATTCGGACAGTGTCACAACACCATCCTTATTCCCATCCATTTTCTAAAACATAAATTTCAGGTTCTTAATAACCTGCGGAAAGATTTGTTGATTTTAAAATAAATAATTTTTTATTGATACCGATATTATTGTTTCTTTTTTTTCTACAAGAAAATGTGGATTAATAAAATAAATTGTTTGACATCGACAATTGATTATTAATAATTAGTTCGTTGTTATTAAAATTACAGAAAGAGAGAGAGAGAGAGAGAGAGTAAATCTATCATTTATAATCAGAGGTACCTATAAATTATTACATCTCTAATAATACACTTGGTTTCGCATCTCTCTCTGACTCTCTAATTCATAAACTGTAATCATTGGCTTAAGGTAATGGCTTTAAGCTGATAGGAAATGGCTGTTGAGGATGATTCTGTAATAATTACGGTCTATTGGTTTCTTATCAAAAGACAAGATTATATGCTCATCAATGCACAATTGTAGGATGTTCCTTGTCTATTCGATTGTAAATGTAAAATGTAAAATGTAATTGAAAATGAGAAAATGATTTATACTGATCTGCAACAAAATGTTTATAAGCTTTCGATGATAAATAACGTCTTTCTATAAGATAAACAAATTAATAATAAACGAATCGCTAAAAAAATAATAGTTAATAAAATACAAATATTCTTATTTAAAATTACCTAATTAATAAATACGAACGTTATGTTAGTTCATTCATCACAAGGGTACTTTTTGAATGGAAGAAAATCACTGTCCAATTTAAACTGTTATAGAACGATAGTTTTACCTGAAGCTAAAATACAAGTTGATTTCTTTACACGAACTATCGAAAGTGACGACTAGAACGGATATGGTCAAAATCACTTCAATTTGAATATCCATTGAAATTTCGAAGTGCTTTCATTATCAAATTTTGATTAGTTTCGCAGTTACCTATAGAAAGTGTTAGTGTTGGTGGTTTGTTTATGAGAGCCGTAACACGGTCTAAAAGTCAGCTAGGATTCTTCGTGCTTAGTATAGGAACGTAGGGTAGGCGGTGGATTTTGCGCCACTACTACTAAATTGTACGACGACAGGGGCGAATCGTGAAATTATTACCGTGCTCTCGCGATAAACAAAGCTCGACCATGTACGCTTCGGCGAAGTGCGCTTTGTGGTAGTGGTAGACGATGTAGAATCGTGTTCCGGTAGGCGTGGTTAATTGAAATCGCGCTTTACAACGAGTAACGGTCGATCATCGAAGCTTCGAAAATTTCATTAAAGCTTATAATATATGCCAGTTTTCAAGGCTTCACGTTCACATTTTTGTTCTTTTATATTTTTATTTTTTTAATTTTTTTTTTAATACATATTTTACTAATAATCTGTCTTTTGAAAAATCTTTTCGAGGATATAGGATGAAATATACGATAAAAATTTACATTTTACATTCTTCCGATCAATTTTTTTTTTCTATTGTATGAAAATTTCTATAAAAAAAAAAAAAGAAATATAGATAAACACGATAATAACTTATTTGTTACTACTTCGAGCTTTAACACGATAGAGGTAAATTAGTTGAACCGTTTATTAAATGAAACATTTATCCTTTAGTAATGCAGAATGATGTGGTTATAGATTAAAGATAAAAGGGGTTCTTTAACCATACCAAACTGTTCCATGGGAGTCTAAGATGGACACATGGAGTCATTGTGTGCGATTAACGGAGGATCATCGAGCTTAAAGCCTGAATATATAGTATATCTCATTTGGGGGCGATAACTCGTTTATATAGTATGCCCGTCAAAACGGCACTTTACTTCCACATGGCCCAGTTTTCGTTAAGTAAAGACTAACTATATTAGCTTTGGCAAAAGGCACAAGGTTATTCATTTGTATTTATCACATGAACAATGTTCTGGTTAATGTACCGTCAAATAGCTAATTAATATACCTACTTATTCGATATTTTAATTAAAACAAACTCATTTTTCTTTTCTTTTATTAATTAAGCATACTTATAAAATGATATTTAATTTATAAATTTTTAATAAAGAACGTCAAGTATATGATAACAATTACGATTTACGATTTTCATCAATAAAGTTACCTAAAATCATTGAATTAAGAACTTTTTTAACTTGCTAACAATTTTTTTTCATCTTTTTACGACTCCATCTTATATTCTCCGTTTTGTTTCTTTTTTTGTTGTTTTGTAAATTTTAATGTTTTGTAATTAACTTTAGAGAAGTTCTCTCACGAAAGTTCGTACGTAGGTGAATATATCGATGAACTTTCGAAAGCGAAATTCTCGACGACAAATCTGACAATCAGCTTGAGAACGATTCGAAGTATGCACTTTATCTACGACATACCTAATCTATGAGCGTTTCGCACTTTGCGGTTCGGTCGACCACGCTAATTTGCTTTCGCACCCGATGTTAACCGCGATCGGTTCGAGTTCACAGTTTGCATAATTAGACGTCTTTGGCATGTCGTCGAGCGTAATTTCGTGGAATCAATTCAAAGTAGGAAACTCATTTTAGATCGATCGATCGATCGATCGATCGATCTTCTTTTGGTCTTACTATGTGTTTTCGTAGTAAAAATTTGTGTCGATAGAAGACAAAAAGGCAAATATTAGACAACGTCATGCGACGTATATTTGAAATAAAAATTATTTAATTGATTATTTAATTCATATTCGAGGATTAAATATTTGCTAAATACAAATTCTTTAATTTTAACTTAGCATTGTAGAGTTATAATATTATAAGTTATCTTATAAATTTTTTCTTTATTCCATAATTCCTTTTTTACATATAAAACAAAAATTGAGTTATAAAAATTTGTAAATTATCTATCTATGTAATATTTTTTTTTATAAAGTCTTTGATTAAAATACGATAAATTATTTTTCATTTCAGCAATCGTTATTGATTGTCAATAAAAATGTATAATGATTTAACATTTGTCTCTTTGTTTCCTAGAATTAACTATACATTATAAGACACATGGTCCGTTTCTACGGTTTTACTTTTCGTTTCTTCTAGCTAGTTTCTTCTTCTTCTTCTTCTTCATCGTTCTTCATTCTCTTTCTTTCTTTTTTACATTCTTTGCACTTTTCGCCACGCCGTCTCCATGTTGCTAACGACCTCGTGGAGTCTCGCTCTTTGACGTGTTATACGTTATACAGCTGGCGGGGGTAAAGAGCATCGCTCAAGAGCGTTCATGTTACGCGCGCATCGTAGTGTACGAGGAAACCTTTGGCTAAAAGCTCGTTTAGAGCGTGGAAAAGTCCTTTCGTCTTACGTCAAATACTTCACGAAACAACCTTAGAATTCGCTTTGGCCTTCGAGCAATTAATTTATAGCAACCAACGCACGCTAATGTTCTTTACGATAAAAACGTAAAACTACAACCTGGAAGATCCCTGAGTTTTGTGTCGATTATATACATCCACTTTTTTTCCTTCTGCATCTTCTTTTACTATAACATTTTTCTTTCTCTTTTTTCATTCGTCTTCTCCTTCGCTAAGAAAATTATAAAGTAAGCATGTTTCTAAAATATTTGTATATCCTATGCGATGTAAATTTTCTTCAAGAATAATTATAAAGAAGAAGAACAATAAAAAAAAAGAAAGAAAGGGAAACAGAAAGATATAAAAAAAAAAAAAAAATGGAAATAAAAAGATAAAGAAAACTACTTCGAAAGTACTTTTGAAAAGTCGTTATTCTTTTCACCACTGCGGCGATATCAGATTTTAAAAGTATGCATTTTAATATTACATCGATACAAAAAGTTTGAAAAACTTTGACTCTTATCGAATGATCGTCGAATAAAATTGACCTATGTAAGTACTTCCCTCTTGCAACGTCCTTTGTACTTTTATCGTAAGATTCTTCTCGGTTTATTACATTTTTACATTATCGTTGATAGTTGAGAAACGAGAAAGTACGTAATATATTCCTTTTGCTTAAATTATCACCGAATTATTCAGTACTTTCACAATGAAAAAGAAAAAAGGAGAAGAAGCGAGCTTTTTATTTTCTTCGATCGACAAAGAAATACGAACTCGAGTTATCTCTCCGAAATTCTTCACGATATTTCGAAATTCTTATATAAAAAAAAAAAAAAGGAAAAAGAAGCCAATAATGATTGGAATTTAGTGCACGTATCGAAACTCGAATTATAGAATTTCTCGATTAAAATACATAGAATAAAATTCTCGAGACAAGTATTCGAGATAAAATGACAATGAATCGCAATCGTTATTTATATATTTATTCATTTATTTATTACACATTAATGAAAAGAAACGAGAATTGGAACTTTCGACGAAATAATTGGAAATGAAACTAACGGGAGAAAATCTGCGTTCCTGTAACGAATAGTTTCCTATGTGTCTTTTCGCGAAAAAGAAAGAACATGAAAAAGCAAAAAAAAAAAAAATTGAAAAAAAAGCAAATGAGAAAAAAATCCAAAAAGGCAAACAACACAATGAGAAGAAGAGCTTTGGTTCAAGCTTGTTGTTTGGGCGGGTAGTAGATATAAGCGGAATACCACAGGCATTGTCATCTACTGCTAACAATGTGACAGATTGATACAAACAAATCTTCGCTTCTTGTATCATCCAAACCCGTGAGGTATTTCCTCACTCTATCTTCTTTTTCGTATTTTCATTCTTTTTCTCTTTTATATATATATATATCTCTCTCTCCCTCTCTTTTCCTACTCCTACTTCTCCTTTTTCTCCTCCTCCTCCCTTAAACACTAGTTTCTATCGCCGAAGCGAACGAGTGGAGTTGTCGACGTGCTACGACGTCGATTGTTTCCGCGCATTGTCATTTCGTATATGCCGAACGATGAAGTATTGATCGCCCAATCTTCGAGTTTCTACGTTGAAATCGAGTTCTACAAAACGAGACGAAACTTTTTCCATTCCATTCGATTATTCCTTCCGATGCAAATTGATCGACGTTACTTCACACGTTACTTCAGACCTTTCTATTATCTACGTTTGCATAATTTCTAAATGATAGGATAATTCGCTTACGAATTACGAACAATTTATTTAAATGAAAAGAAAAAAAAGAAAAAAAGAAAAAAAAAGAAAGGAAACAAAAGTTTCATTTCGAATCGAAATGTTCATTTGGAAGCTTATTCTCTTTAAAAGCATCTTAGATCTTTGTTTTCTTACTGGTAATCGAATGTAAGGAAACGTCAAAATGGCTAAATGAGAGCAGTCCTAACACCTCGAAACTGTTCCAACGGGGAAGGCATTCCGCGTAACTAAGGTAACTCAATTTTCTCAGTAATTCACTTAAAGCGCGGTGTCTATATTTAGATAGCTGTTAGTAGTACCGTCTGACTATAGCAAGGACTATTACTACTGGCGGAATGTCTTCTCATACAACGTTTGCACGTTTAATTCTTACCAAGAATTAGCCATAAGTTCGATAATTTAACCAACGAACGACGGCGATAATCGTTTCGAGATTTTCGACGAGTTTTTCTTTCTTTCTTTTCTTTTTTCTTTTTTCTCTTTTTTCTATTGCCCCCTCTCGCTTTGCTCTCCTACGTATTTCTCACCTGAAACATACGGTCGACCTTTTCTCTTACGCCCTCGTGGTCCAATGTTGGATCAGCAAATTTTCCCATGAGCTCGTAGACCGCCGTGACAATGTCCGTCATTTCTTCTCTCGTGATACAGCCATCCCCGTTGATGTCGTAAAGGGAAAATGTCCAGCGTAGTTTCTCGTCTATCGAGCCACGTGATAGTATGCTGAGTCCGATGACAAAGTCCTACGGTTATAAAAACGGAATTGGCCTTTTTCCTCTCTTTCTCTCTCTCCCTCTTTTTTCTTTTCTTTTTTTTTCTTTCCGAAAATGGCGAAAACATTTCGGATTTATCGAGTGCACTTCTATCTTCGGTACTACCACTGTGCGAAGTAAAAGAGGCACTTTGTAAAAAACGTGGCAAGTAAAAGTGAAGATCGATGCTTCCGAATGAAATCGCTTTTCTACGAATGAACTTGCTAAGAAATGTATAGAAATATCTACGTAGTAGGTGTATCTAGAACGATGGAAATGGTCGTTCTTGATTTAACCGGTAACGAGTATTCGTTATAGAGCATCGTCTTTCAAACTTTACGACTGGCAATTAGAGTTTCTTAGATAATGAAATATAATAGAATATATTGGATTACAATATTGCTTTCACGGTAATTCACGTAAAATTTATAACTGGTGTTTTATGAAACTTTTGATAATAGGGAAGAGACTGAATTAAATCATTGTTATAAAAAAAATTGTTCTTTTTTTTTTTTAATTCTAATTAATTAAATTACATGGTTTCATTTTGATGGCATCGAGAACGTTAAATAAAGTATTAAAAATACGGTATTACGTTAAAAGAAACGTTTTGTTATTATTACCAAAGAGAAATTCTAATTCGAGGTAGCATTAAGCGAAAGGGTTTAATAATTACACCGTTCCTTTGAGTATCGAAGACAACACGATAATAGATACGATATATATATATATATATATATATATATATATATATATATATATCTATTTCTTGCGATAAAGTTGGTAAAGTTAGCGAATGGGAATCGAATTGAGGAAAATGGTAAGACTATAGTAAAGTGGAAAGGATTATTAGCGTATAATATGAGTAAACCACACGCGAACGAAAGAGGGACTACGAAGTTGAATGCTTCTCGTCGTTCTACCGTAACAATTAATATGGAAATGCGAATGCTTGGTACTCTCTTGCAATAGAGAGGAAGAGAGAATAAAAGAGATAGAGATAGATAGATAGATAGATAGATAGATAGATAGAGAGAGAGAGAGAGAGAGAGAGAGAGAGACAGAGAGAGAGAGAGAGAGAGAGAGAGAGAGAGAGAGAGAGAGAGAGAGAGAGAGAGAGAGAGAGAGAGAGAGAGAGAGAGAGACAGATAGATGAGTTGCTTCAGGCTTTCACGTAGTTTCCATTGTAGGACTTATTCGTATTTGGCTCGATCACGCTACGATTTCGTCGTTTGCGAGCTTTTACATTCGACAATACGTTTGCTTTCCTTGCACGCGGAACGTTTCTCGAAAAAGAATTGGTAAAGTGTTTGTGGTTACGAGTCGTTGGGTTTTCGAAGCGCTTTTACCGGATCAAAACGCGCTTACGTCGAAGCTGTTAGCGCGCCCAAATTGCGTTTTGCAATGAAAAAGAATCAAATGACTGGGAATTGAGCACGAAACAGAGTACTGGTTGAATAAAATAGAGAAATGCTATTCTTTCTCTCTCTTTTTTGTTAAGTTTCGTTAAAATTCTGTGAAATTGTAACGCTTTAATGAAAAATTTACGTAAGTATTAAAATTAGTTAGTAATTTAAATAAATATCCAAGTCAAATAAATATCGAAAATTTTTACAATCGCGGTTAGTTATTCGCGTCGTTAAATAATATTTGCTCGTATCTTTTTCGCAAATTATTTCCCCTTTTAAGTTCGGGTTACAATGAAATATTAAAAATCAGGTGTTAAGGTTGAATCTAGAGCACATAAGAAATAGAAATAGAAGTAGAAGTAGAAGCACAAGTAGAAGAAAAAGACAAAGATAAAGATAAAGAAGCAAGAAGGGAACAGAGCCAAGATACAGGGTAGCGTAAAGTCGTCGAATGTCGTGTAAATTTCAACGGAACAGGTAAAGCTGGTCATAGATCGTTGCCGTCGACACTTAATCTTACTTACTTCCGGCAGTCAAACTTTCTTAGTGGTCCTTTGTTTCATCGCTCCTCTTCTTCAACTTACGCGCCGACTCCGATATCTTATCTCGTTATTCATCTTCACTCCTCACACTTCCTCTTATATCTTTATTACGTTTATCTAACTCTAGGTATTTATTGTTGACAGAATCTAAACGAATCTGATTATATTCAATAGCTCCGCTCATTTAAGAGTGAATAGAAAGACGAATGGAGTTACGAGATCGAGATGATCTCGTGAAATTAAACGAACAATAAAGAATCATAAATTCTCTCCTCAAACAAACGATAACCAACGATATTTCGCTATTAAAAACGTCTGCTGGTGCCAGGAATCATTACGATATCACACGACCGTTTCATTTGCCGCATTACGAGCTCGGCCTAATTATCGGACACAATCTGCTACGCAAATGATGCAGGATAATCCTGGGAATATGGTGTGTCTTGTCGTCGTCTATCGTCCTTGTTATTTCGAGCTCGGTAATGTTAACACACAATGTGAGAGAAATAGAATGGGGATGAACGAGAGAGAAAGGACAATATACGCTCTGATAGATACAACGAAGTTGTTTTGCTTTTTTTTCTTCTTCTTGCTTAGTTTACAGTATCTACTTGGAAAAAGTTTTTATTTACATAGTTCACGCGTACATAATTATTTCACCGTTTCGTTCTTCTCTCTCTCTCTCTCTCTCTCTCTCTCTCTCTCTCTCTCTCTCTCTCTTTCTCTCATTTTCTTTTTCTCTCACTTTCTCTTTCTTTTTCTGACCCTCGAAAATTTTTGCAATTATCGTAGCGTTCGTTGAGCAAATTTCGAACGTTAAGCTCTCGACGAAACGAGTCAGATAGATTCGTGTAGATTTCCGAATTTAAAGGCAACTCGCGTACTGTTAGGGCGTAGGCACGCGTGGGCATAGCTTTCCTACCGGTGTAATCAAATGCTATATAACGTCAAAGTAGGAATTCCCAGTCCGCAAATACACCGATCGCGTTTACACCGACCTTAACGGCAAATAGTCGTTGTCGGTCAGAACAAATAGTGATTGTTGATTCAGGTCGCTGTGATTATGTCGAGAGAAAGAGAGAGAGAGAGAGAGAGAGAGAGAAGAGAGAGAAAGAGAGAGAGAGAGAGAGAGAGGGAGAGAGAAATAGAGATAGAAATAGACAGACCGATAGACAAGAAGAGTCACGAAATGGAAGTCTCCATGCAAATTATTTGCGAGTTTACTGAAATCCGATCCATACTGGTTGTTCCGTTTGTGTATAGACGATCCGGTTGAGATAGAGGATAATGTTCAAATTACTATTACTCCTTGTCGTCAAAACTTTCCAACAAGATCCTACTTACAACTGTTGAACGAAGAGCGATTGAATATCGTATTAAGAGTTAAGAAAAATTATGAAAAAGTTGATGAATTCGGAAAAAAACGAGGTATAATTCATTGTCAGGGGGACATTTAAACTTAAAGCTTATACACGAAAATGCTTTCTAACCTCTTGGCCCAGATTCACATGTGAACTCCGCGGATATGCAAATGACTTTGATTCTGTTATTTCCCCCTACCCCTTCATCCCATTCCCCTTTACTTACTATCACTCTTTGTCTTTGTCTCTCTCTCTCTCTTCTTCTCTGCATACCGCCTTCTCCGTTGTTTGTCTCCATAATTTCAGGTCGGCATCCAACTAGAGGGTGTAAGTTCCAACTACGGAATATTAAGTAACGGCTATGCCTTCGGCCACAACGAAAATGCACTATCAAATTGTGTTTTCGATATAGTTCTCTCCTCGTTACGGCTTTTTAAAAAAACGTTGAATTTTAATAGAACGGCGTATACTTATATGATATGTTACTCGCGTGAAGGTACGACCTCGAATGAGACTCTACTCTTCTCGTTGTTATTATTAATACCTTTTATTACAGAGACCATTTGTTGTGTTTACGAAGAACGGATCTTGCTTCCCCTCTTTGTTCAATTCAACGAATTGAAAATAAACACTCATTTAATTGAAAAATTTTATTTGTCACGAATGATAAAGTGCGTACTTTTGAAAGCGATAAGATGAATATTTTTTATGCGTTTATTTGATTCGCTCGTCGATAAGTTTTTGATGCGAGATAAAAGGAATAAAAGAAAGAGAGAGAGAGAGAGAGAGGGAGAGAGAGAGAGAGAGAGAGAGAGAGAGAGAAACAGAAAGACAGAGACAAAGAGAGATAAAGAGACCGAGACAAAGAGACAGAAACAGAGAAATAGGGAGAAAAAAGGAAAATGATTTGAAAAATTCGAGGCTATATTGCTTTCTCTCTATGCAATTTTCTGTTTATATATTTTCACGTTGATAGAAAGGATAGACAATAAAACGGAGATAATTGCTTTCGGTGGGACTATGGAATCTTTTTAATTTCGGTATCTACGTAAATTGTTATTTATTCGGGAGATACCTAACGGATTTAAAAGCTTGTCGCTCGAATAGTGACGAGATTGCATGATTTTCGAGAGCGAACACATTATCGTATTACGATGGAGGAGCTTTGCAAGGGTGAAGCGTTGTGCTTGCAACTTTGAAGCTACTTTAGAAGGTGAGAGAGAAAGAGAGACAGAGACAGAGACAGAGAGAGAGAGAGAGAGAGAGAGAGAGAGAGAGAGAGAGAGAGAGAGAGAGAGAGAGAGAGAGAGAAAGGGAGAGATAGATAAATGTCGGAGAGTAGGGAGAACGCGGGTAATACGATTAAGGATAACGGTCACCGGACTTTACGCGGAAGAAGCACATTGAATAGTAGCTGTAAGATGAGAGGAAAAGGAGAAAAGGATAACAATAGCAAAGAAGAGTCTAAGACTTTGGAAGATGGAAGAGTCCTGTTGGTTGGCAGGAAGAGAGAAATATCAGCCAGGAAAAGTACGATCTTCGGCGAGGCTATTGAGGTAATCTTTTTGGCATTTATAGACTTTAGGGAGACCCGTTTTATACGATTCAAGTTTATGGGGGTCGTCGTAAGAAGAAGGATCGGGAGAAGAACAGATAAAGGCTTTTCTAAATACGCTATAAATAAGAACGAAGTGACCGTGTTGCATTGTACGAGGGTCGAACATTTCTTATGGACGTTAGAAAAGAAATGTGGAACTGGAGAATCCTGGAAAAAGAGTTTTTTATGGTAACACTCTGCCATGTATCTATGTATATAGTATATATATTGTACATATATATATATATTATATATATACTCATATGGATAGTAGGTACGTCAGTGTGAAAAAACGAAATCGATATAGGGACGTGTACACGATCGAGAAAAATTCAAAGTGTGACGTTTGTAAAAAGCATACTTACGTTTTTATATTCGCGAATGAATCCGCGTCGACTTAATTAAATGAGACCGGATAGCAAAGGTTAATATGGAGACCTTATCTCCCGTAAAAGGAAAAGAATGTTGGCGATGGTGAAAAATGTGAAAGACTAGATGGGGACCACCGAAGCTTCTGCCAGCTCGAGGCAACTCCACGGGTTAATTATACAAAGTACAATCACGATCTCGAGCTACAGGAGGTAATTATGTTAGTCCTCCCCTCTCCTATCTATATGTTTAACCTACCAACACTATCATTCCTATAATAATCCACCGACGATTTCCCCTTGGCCCCTTTCATATTTTTCTTATTCCTTTTTATCTTCTTAATCCTTTTTCTTTTTTCTTTTGCTTTTCTTCTTTTTTCTTTTCGTATTCATTTTGAACGCGTTAGCATTATTAAAATACATAGCGAGCTTTAAAACGAACCCTCCCAGTTCACCGTTGACATCTCGCTCGAAAGCCCACGTCCATTGTCACGACTTTTAAATGCATTTCCGAATCAAACAATTTTCGTGTTATTTCCCAAGAGTATAACGCTCGGATTTTGTTCAAACGGGTCGTCCATTTTAGGCCGATTTGTATAATAGTTATAGATATAAATATTCCTATTAAAGCCGAAATGTCTAACACATGGATGTGTGCATCATGCTCATGTTTCAGTTAGTTCTTCGCACGAGGATATAACTAACGGGTCAATTATTCTTTTCTTTTGCTTTTTTATTTTTTAATTTTTTTTTTTTTTATAAGCGATTAATTAAGTATTCAAAAGCGTTCGAATTTAGTTACATATATTGGCAATCTCCATCGGAATGGAACATTTTTTCCGAACAAACACGAGAAAGCTTTTCCTTTCCGTGCGATTTGAATTATTCGCGTCGTTCGAAGCGATTTACGGGAAAAGAAAATCTCTCGAGAAAATTGTATTTGAATAATTGGGCAAGAAAGGTTAGAGAAGAAGAAAGTACTTAAGCGATTTCAAGCGTTGAATGAAAAATTGCATCGAATGCGATCTGTCGTTCGTCGAATGCTCCTCTCAGTGCAGTCTCCGTCCTTTTTTCATATTTTAACACCGGACTATTCTGGATGCGCGATAAGAGTGCCAAAAAATGCACTTTCAACTGCAGCTGACGTCCTACGTGCCACAATGACGGAACGAATAATGTGAGAGTACGAGCAAGAACTATGACAAATGGGATGCGAGCTTACCTCGAAGCTGAGTAGACCACTGTGATCTTGGTCCAGAGTGTTGAAGACATAATGCGCGTACTGGCTGGTGTTTGCTGTGCAAAGAAAATCGATGTCAGAATGCATTTATATATATAATATATATATAATATTTTTTTAATATACTTAAATATTTTTTAATATATCTAAATATATAAGATAAAATATATGTGTGTGTGTGTGTGTGTGTGTGAATAGATACAGACTATATACAAGAATATTATATACAGTGGAGGATTTAACTACTTTTCTAATAGTAATTACAAATATTTAAGTCCGCCATTGTATATATATTATACAATATATAAAAATAATTTTTTTTCTTCGTTTGAGTTTTATTTCGATATCATCACGTATTTAACGATAATCTTTTATCATAAAATTAATTATTACGAAATGTCAATAAACGAATATTTATTTTATTTTTACTATGCATGAATATTCCAAATCGATATTAATTATGATGGCATTTTGTTCGACCGACTTTCTAAGAAATATAAAAATGCTTTGACTTTGGTAATGACAAGTTGGTAATGGAAAGTTGGCCTTAATAAGAACTTCAATTTCCTAAGCTAAGTAACAAGCTGATCCATTCCTTTTTAGATGATCTTTTAAGATCGATAAGAAAAAGTCTAAGAATAGGGATAATTACTAAACTGATTATCTCTCGATACAGTTTGATAGTTCTTCGTTGAGATGATATCAATTCAATGCAATTTACAACTTAAATGATTTATAAAGCAAACAATCGTTAGTAAATATTCATACTGTATTTACCTCATTATCTATTTTCCCTTGAGGAAAATACATTAAATCCTGAACGATCTCTGTCGATATGAATTGTTATATAAATGACCATAAAGTCATGGATTAATCGATCAATATTTAGACATTAATAATAAATGATGCTCATTAAATCATCTTTACAATTATCCTAGATAATGATTAATTTTCATTTAATTGAGTGAAAGATGATCCTTGCATATAATTCGTTCGATCGAAATGAATAATCTGCTTCTATCTTGTGAACTAAATTATGTCATCTTAATAATCTAAACTTACTCTTTTATTTTCTTTCTCTCTCTTTCTTTATTTCTCTCTCTTTCTCTAGTTTTCTTTCTTAAAGTATCGCGCGAAAGTCTCAAAATGGATTAATCTGATTAAGTTCATAATTCTTCAGGAATCACATATCAACTCATGCGGAATATTACTGTTGTCGTTTGGTGTCGGAACAGAAAATTACTTTCCATTTTTATGACCCCAGGAGGAAATAACGGAGACCCTGAAAAAACAAGTCTAGGGTTGGCCGACGTGCTTGGAATAGAAGTGTGGAAACGTGAACTTTGGCTATCTTAGAATTTCTCATTCACGTGCTAGAAACAAGAAAGGAAAGGAAAAAAAAGTATGAAAAGGAGGAATCTCTAAGACAATGATGGATCGATCATAGTAAATATCGATTTCCTTTACCTACTTAAGATAGGTAGGTACATATACATAAGTAATTATTGAGAGGCAAGTTATCTTACGATAATGTTCTATCGATTAAATAAATATCGAAAGTATAGAGAAGACTTTGTGTTACGAAAGATAGTATCGCATTGAACGTGATATTTTTTGCAAGAAATTCATTAATTAGTCCGATCGAGATTATAACAGGACAGGTAAAAGTAGGTATATATACATAAAATACGATGAGTATAAAAAAGCCCATAAGGGGCTCATTCAAGGTGAAATACTAGGACAGTTTGAAAAATATGCAGTCTTTTTTTATCACTTTGAGACGTGTTTCACTTTAAGAATAAAATTTATGTCTACATTGGAAAAAAAAGAAAAAGGAAAAAAAAAACGAAAAAAAAAAGAAAGAAAGAAAAGTACAAAAATATCTGCGATTTTTTAAAATTGCCCTCGTAGAAAAGAATTATGATACTGCTATAATGTCGGAGAGATAGACAAATAAATAAAGAAAGAAATAGACAAGAATAGAAGAACATGTTCTTGTTCAGAAACATTGCATACCCTTCGGCGAATTATAAGAGAAAGAAATGAAGTTCTTTAAAGAGAGAAAGAGAGAGAGAGAGAGAGAGAGAGAGAGTTGAGTTCGTAACATTGGCGTCACGATCGATACGTTGCGTTTAATTTATTCCGCGGAATATGCTTCAAAGAAAGCAAAGAGATACTAACTACAAGCGCACCGTACTAAAGAAAATTTATGCAAGGTCGCGGAAAAGCCCACCATTTTTCCATGCGATATCTTTCTTTCCCGAGAGGAGTGAAAGGAGGTGAAGGAAAAGGGTGAGAGAGTAGCGTTGCGAATAAAATAAATTCTCGGAAACAGTCGGGATTTCTCGTTAGGAAAATACCGATTTAAGAATTTTACTAAAACTCCTGCATGACGAGTTTCCGAAAGAGAGACGATGACGTACGACGTGCTTTTACTCCGAAAAATTTATCGTCCTTATCTGGTTACCTCGAGAATAATTTGCAAGAAGTATGAGAGGAAGAATCGAGAGGGAGAGAGAAAGAGAGATAGAGACAAAGAAAAAAGTTCGATAACGCATTAGTCTAGAAGCTAGACGAGGATAAATTTATGTTCTTTTCTCTTTCTCTTTCTCTTTTTCTCTTTCGTAAGATCATTCATTTCGTTCGCACATTCGTACTTCTGCAAACTGTTTACCTGTTTGACCTAACGTAGATTTGTTGATTTACTTGCTTGAATAAATGCATACGTATGGGAGGATGATACCACCGTCCTTTTCACGATCGACTATGAAATTTAATGCGAACTCATAATTTATCTATTCGACCCTAAACGACAAGATCTCGGTAATGTGCTCTTATTTTGCTTCAGTATGTTTCTGTATCTATATATACATGTATATGTCCCAAGCCAGTTTTCTCGTGGATATAAATTTTATTTCACGTACTACCGAACATACTTTCTCTCTCTCTCTCTCTCTCTCTCTCTCTCTCTTTCTTTCCTTCTCTCTTTTGGAAGGCTACAGATAAGTACAGAAATGTTCTTTTTGCGACATGAAATCCTCCACAAAAGGGGATATACTTTTTCTTTTTTACGGTCTACCGAGTTCTAGCCAAGATTTTCCGCTGTGGTACTTCTCGTAACGCGCGTACAGAGTACACGTTATTAAAAGCGAGGAACAAACGGCAGCTGTTAGTGACGTTAAACGTAACTTTCGTTACGCTTTCTACTCTTCTTGTCCAAAATTATTTCTATCTCTGAGAAAGAGAGAGAGAGAGAGGGGGGGGAGAGGGAGGGAGAGAGAGAGGGAGAGAGAGAGAGGAGGAGAGAGAAAGAAAGACTTTAAAGTGTTGCTGCTACGTTGAAACGATAAAGAGAAAACATAATTAAGCAATGTAACATAAAGATAATGGAACAAGCCTAATCTGCGTTACCTTTCTCTTTCAATTAGCTTTGAAATATATTTTTAATCAACACGAGGTGTTAACTAACATTATATAAATTTCTCTTCTCTTAACCCATTCAATCAAGCTGCTTTTTAGATTATTACTTTTAATCGTGAATCGTAAATTTCCCATTTCCCGATGTGCCGACCGTTTCGAAGGACAAAAGAGATATAATTTTTCTCGTAAATTACAAATCGCCAAATGACAACCATTAATTATCAACCTTACGAAGAGTAGCGATAAATGAATTTAATTTATACGCTCGAGTGACGATTACCGAAACATGTATATATATATGTTGTCTACTATAAACACCCGTTAATCACGAGAAAATTTGGAACGTAGCTCCGTTCGTTACGAATTTTCCACACGCTCTCATATTACCCATACTTTGTACGATCGCTAAATGCAATGGCACCACCATGTCGCTAAGCTACAGCCACAGTGTAATTTTAGCAATGTGCTCTCCGACATCCCATTATTTTCCGTTTTTCCTATGCTTTTCGTTAGACGCAAAAGATACGTTAACGTTGCCGCTACGAATTTTTCCTTTCCCATGTATACGATATTCTTCGTATTATTCGAAAAAAAAAGAAGAAAGAAAAGAAAAGAAAAGAACAGAAAGGAAAAGAAAAGAAAAAAGAAGGAAAACGAAAAAGATAAAGAACAAAATTACGAGACTCGCGGAATTCTGTTGTATTCTTCTTTTGAATACGTATCGTAGAATTTCTGCAGGCTCTCGTCGATTAATTTTTTAAAGAAAGAAAATGTCTTTCTCTCGACGCATAACGCATAGAATCGTTCTGTCATTTTTCTATGGAAATGAACAAATCGTTAATATATATATATATATTTTTTTTTTCTTATGCGATAGCCAACACGATGTCGTAAACCATCGTTACGAATTTGAATGCGCGTGCTACGAATAAATAAAGGCTGGTTAGGTCAGCAAGGTTATTCGAGAAAAAGTGGAAGAGCCTTTTAGCAAGATAAATTTTACTTTGGCTTGAACGAAAAGCTTGTGACTTAAAAACCCATTCTGTTGCCTTAACCGATCGAAGGAACGAATAAACAAGGAATACAAGCCGCTGTTGGAACTTCCCTCTTTTCTTCTTTCCTTTTTCCGTTGGCCCGAGTATACCACGATTATTCAGGCACGCGCTTTAGGAAACAACGTAGACGCTTTTCCTTCCGTAAATAATGCATAGTATCCGCTCCGAATGAAGGAAGGCAAAGGAAGAGAACCGTTGGTCCCTATTTTCAAACGAGTTTCCTTTTACCGAAAACCTCCACTTGACTCGGCTAACCTCGAATCGATCCTAATGAAATTATTTTTCTTAGCTATACCACGAGATAATAAAAGAATTGTAAATTGAATATAAAATATCTGGAAAATGTCGTCCGTGTCCTCTTGATATTCACGACGTACGAATTAACTACGTAATATGTTTTAATTCGGTTCTCTGAAATACGCTATTTAAAAAGAAAAAAAAAAAATCCTACGACGGTACGATGTTACATGCGAGAGTAACTATATATTTGCAATGTTAAAACGTATTTTTAATGGAGATTGTATATATATATATATATATATATATATATATTATATGCGCATATACGTATATCACAAATAAAATATAAAATTATATGTAAAACCGTAGAAAAATTTATATTTCTACCTTACTTTTCTAATGTAATCTACGAATAGCTGGAGCGATGTTTGCAGAGCCGAGTATGCCGACGAACTGAGTTATTAGATATCTGTTATTTGTTTACAGTCATATCTCATTGCTATATTGAATAGGTCAAATTCGTCATCGATATATAATAGCTTTAAAATAACAATGGAATTGTAAACTAATAAGAGATTAATGTAAACATGTTAGGAATAAACGTTAACTAATACGAATACATTCGAGAAATTGGTTTTTTTTAACGATTTACCGACAAAGACGATTAAGTTTAAGTCGAGTTAAGTAAAATGGAAAGCCGTAGGAAAGTGGATACTCACCTCCTTGCGGAAAGAATTGCGAGTAGATGCACTTGAAAGTTTCCTCTCTGACGACTCCCGTGGGGCATTCGGCCTTGAAGCCACGATATATCCTCTTGAGCTCAGCCTCTGTGAATCTTGTCGCTCGGCAGAGACTTGCCAAAGAGTCCGGCCTGTATCTTGGCGTTTGTTCTTCTTCGTATTCTGAGTCTGTGAACGCAAAGCGAACGGAGTTTCTTGACGAGTTTTAAACAGAAGGAAAGAAAGAGAGATAGAGAGAAAGAGATAAAGAATACATACAAAAAGGAAAGAGAGAGAAAGAGAGAGAAATAAATAGAGAGTGGAAAGAGTAGAGAGAGGAAGAGAGAGAGAGAGAGAGACTAAAAAGCCCTATCAAGGGAAGACCCACGAATCTCTCTGATATAGTCGAGTCTAAAACTAAACATAGAAGGTACTCTGTAGTACGTAGAAATTCTCTAATTAACTAATCACAGAGAGGTAAAGTGCAGCAGTAAAGCAAAGGGAAGCCTTGCCTTCGGACGTTTGCTATAACGTCTGCTTGTCCTTGTGATAAAATCGCGATTTCACGCGTTTACGCTCGCGTTACGACGAGCTTGGATTAACGTTCATGCGTGGAGCACTAATGAGCCATGTGAAACGCGTTCCGAATATAATATGCAGTAATGCCTGAATCGTGTGTTTCACGTAGATACGAGTGTATTTATGTGCGAAGGAGAGAGAGAGGGAGAGAGAGAGAGAAAGACAATGATTAACGCGTTATATAGGTCTGTTATATAGGTCAGCCAATTTTGTTAACTTCGAACTTGAAATTTCTAAATGCTACTTACTGCAATTAGTGAATTTTCTAATGTAATTTTGTATTTAGTTGAACTTAGTTGAAATGACGTTATCACGCGAATGTATAATAAATTAGTACGAATATTTTTACATGACGCATCACAGTTATATAAGGAAAGAAATTTAAGAAAAGATTTATGAAAAAATTTTCTTTCTAATTCGCGCGAACGTAGAGGATATCCGTTATTTTCGTGTGAAAATTCTCTATGAAGAATTTCCGAGTTGATCCTACGAGGAACAACTACGACGATTCGTGAAGTTCGATGTCAGACGAAAGACGTTTTCCTATCGTTGTGTTTTATTTCCCTCGAGGCATCCCTTTTCTGTTTCGTCGAGATGTCGAAACATCGAAGTTACGAACGGATAGATGGGTAGGTACGCTCGAAGACTTATACGAAAGGAGTAACTCATTTATTGATGCGAGGAAAGAGAGATGAAAGAGTTAACGAGATAAAAGAGATGAAGAACGAGTGGATAAGTTCTTTTTCTTTTTAAGAAACCCCTTGGACTTTGGAAACTTTCCTTATGATTATTGTAATTCGATTAAATCGAGACTCGCAATATTGCGCGAGCTTTTGTTCGTTCCTGAATAGTATTCTCTTCGTGTCCGGGATGCTAACCATGAAATTCAGGCGACTGCGATCGTTCTGAAAAGGAAGTGAGAGAGAGAGCGAGAGAGAGAGAGAGAGAGAGAGAAAAGAGAAAGGAGAGAGAGAGAGAGAGAGAGAGAGAGAGAGAGAGAAGAAAAAGGAGAGAGAGAGAGAGAGAGAGAGAGAGAGAGAGAGAGAGAGAGAGAGAGAGTAAGACAGAGGAAGTTCGGTGTATATGCTTCCCGTTTGCCCTTTGCAATACCAAGCAAGTTTATGAGTTCACAAAATGAAGAGACTGTCACGCTTGATAGTTACGTTATTAGGAATGTCAAAAGTCAAAAGCATTCTGGGCTTTTGCGCGAAGAACCGTAAGGATACGAGAAAATTGCTTTGTGTGGGTTAGCAGATCTTCCCAGAAAGTTTTCGCGAACTATACGAAATTTGTGCTCTTGCTTTCTTACTTACGTTAGTCTTTGCTTTTCTCTTTACATTATGATAGCGATGAAAACTTTGTTGAACTTTGAAGATCCTACGAAGATCTCAACGTTACATTTTCTTTTTTATAAAGGAGAAATATCGATTTCCCTTTAGAAAACGCTTTGGAGAATAGATGAAAGAATGGACGATATGCCAAAGGAGATTTAAAGTTCGAGGTCTTTCGAATATCAAGTTTGTCGATGTCCTGATATTTATACGTTTAGTAATGGAGAGACCAGATGTTACGGTGCTGACAGATGTGAGTTTTGAATACGTTCGAAATACTGGCGACGAGACTGAAATTACACCGTGAATCTAAACAACGCCCGCGAGATTGAATTTCTAATTGAACTTGAAGTTCGCTAGAAAAGCACTACGGTAGTTGCGTCCGTTAATTACCTAACCCCTTTCCATCCGATTCTTTGTTATCTCTCTTCTCTCTCCTCCCTCTCTCTATCTCTTTCTCTCTCTCTCTTTATCGTTTTCAAACCACAGATTTGATTCGTTTCAATTTCCCTTGATTTCAGTATCGAACGAAAATTGATTTGAACCGAAGGAGAAGTTTCGGACGATACAAAGGATCAAAAAAGAGAAAGAAGAAAAAAAGGAAGGCGAAAGAACGGAGTGACTTCTCTGAGATATCTTTCAAAGAAGAACACTGGAACAACGTTTCGGAAAAATTGCAAAATTGAAAATAGGAATACGAGTATACGAAGACGTGACGATGATGGTAGTGTGGTCGAAAGAGGAGGAGAAGAACGAGAAGAAGAAGAAGAAGAAGAAGAGTATGAACGTGTTCGCAACTCAACGAAAAGTAGTCGGTGATTTTCACGAGAAAAATTTCACATTGAAGTAGCGTTGGTACGCTTTGCTAAGCTCCATGACTTATTTCCCTCTTTCTCTCTCTTTCTTTCTTTTTTCTTCCTCTTCTTCTTTCTTTTTTCTTTTTCTCCTGAGCGAGCGTACTTACGTATTACTAATATGAAAAGGGAAAATTTCAACGAATCGCGATAGATCAGATCTTCCAATATTCCTTGTCAGCTTTAGCACGAACTCGGTCAGGCATAGATACATACGCGAAACGATTTGTGCTGTGTGAAACGATGTTACGTCATTTTCTTTTGGCAATAAATAATCCATTTCTATATGGTAAAGGTTCCCGTACGATATTCGAGACGAACGGCTGATACGAGATTATCCATTTTTCCCTATCCAACGACTTGAACATTTTCATCGCTTTTGGAACAAGATTATATAGGGAACGGACGCCAAATGTGTGTGCCTTGATCGTATCCGTTTAAAGGAGTCAGCTGTAATTTGAAATCGATATATGTAGGATAACTTGCGTATTTTATATTTTTATCGTCGAATATACGGGAAAACGAGAATGGGATTGTATGGTGGCGGGGGGTTAGGGGTTGGGTGGAGAAAAAAATGACGTGAGATTTGAGAAGTGAAAAGCATTCGAACGGACGGAGAAATCTAAGTAGATAGCTAGAGACGAAAGAGGTAAAAGGGAGCCGATGTTCATTTATATTCGAGATTCGTTCTTTCTCAAAGGAGATTCGAAAAAGGTCGACGGGTGTTCCCAATGGACGCGTCTTTTCTTCTCATCGTTGGACGAATGGTACTTTTTGTTTTTCTTTCCCTTTCTCATTTGTCTCTTTTTCTCTTTCTCTCTCTCTCTCTCTTTTTCTCTGCGAATGTCAGGTAAAAGAGAGAAGCTAAATATCTCGTTGAGAAGGAATATTCGCGTTGACAAGAGAACCACGGATATCTGACAAAAATTTTTCGTAGATTTCTGACTCTTGCAGGTGATGTGCATGCGATCGCACGATGCATCCTGCTTTGTCCGGATCATGCGTCTTTGTGAGAAGGACGAGTTAAATGCTCGCGGGCTAAACCGTCCTTGCTTTAGATATGTACAGGTAGATATATGTATGTTACAACGAGGACGAAGACGACAAGAACGAACAAATTTCGAGATAAGAGATGCGAGCGTGCGACTGACGTCCTTTGATCTTACAAAATCCACGTGTAAGGTAGCTTCGCTTCGTTGAAACCGAGATCTTTTGTAGTGGTCGTTGATGAAAAACGATCGAAAGTATTCTTCTTTTTCTTTTCTTTCTTTTTTTTTTTTTTTCGTTGGGAGCTTTACGATATTAAAATAGAAATAACGTAGAGTATCTATTGCAGATTAATACGTTCAGTGTAACACGTTACGCGTAAATGAGTAGATATATATTTATAAACATATATACGAAGAGATAACATTTTAGGAATAAAATAATGTAAACGGGAATGAGAAATTTTAATCGGAATATTTCTTCGTGATTTATATTTTCAATCGAAAATTAAATAAAATTGATGATTGACGTCCAGAATAAATAATTAGAGGGAATATTCATGTAACGACAAATATTTTAATCGATTTATCAATCTTCGAATTACTCATCGAGTTACGTCGTCGTTGTACCCACGTTTTATCGTTCGATTAAAATCGTCTTATTAGAGGATTGATCAACGAGCGATTATAATTACAAGTTACATCCGAGATAATTCTTATCATACGATCTATAAGCGAGAGAGAAAGAGAAAAGACGTCGTTATATCTTCTTATCTTTATTTCATGAAACGCGTTACGTTCTTATCACGAATTATTTATCGATAGTCTATATTTTCAAGTAACAACATTGTCGTCGTCGAATAAATTTCATTTTTATGCAAATTAAAAATTCACGGTCGCATTGCGTCGATCCTTCTATGCGTACCACTGGATATCGTTAAAAAATTTGTTGATTTTTTTCTCCCGACGTCCTCATATATTTTATTTTTCAAAATAACTTCCTCGCGGGATATCAATGCGTATCGGGAGCGAAACGGGGGACGACATGGAATATTTTATTTAACGATTCGTCGGCACACCAGTGTGAATTAAATTTGTTCGACGATATCTCTTTTCCGGAAACGGGACAATGACGCCACGTTATGCGTTCGCTTTCGCGAGTTTTGCTGTTTTCTCTCTCTCTCTCTCTTTTTCTTTGATACATCGAACGCATGCGAAAACGAGAATGAAAAATGTGTGGAACGTTGGTCTATTGTCGGCTTGTTTCGGCATGTGCAATCTGCCGCATTTCACTTTCTCTCTGTTTCTCTCTTTCTCTCTCTTACTCTCTTTCTCTCCTCTCTCATTTGTTCGAAAGCGTTAGCGGTTAAAACGATGTCTCGCGTCGGACGCAGCTGCTCGCAAACGTTGTCGAAAAATCGCTTGGTGTTCATTCGACGAATAGCGTCGATACATGTTCGCTCCTCCTACTCGTTTCTGGAAACGAGCACGAAAATGCGATGATAATAGACTTCGAATAATCGATCGCGTAATAACGAAGCCAAGAAATAAGTTAGCGCTTTTGATAACGAGTAAATATCGATCGGTTTATCGATATTCATACGAAAACTAATTTTTTTTCTGTGCCTTCGACGTTTCGTTTTCATTTTTTTTTTACCTCCGAGTTTCGTTTGGCTTCGAAAAAAAATTTAAATAAAAAGAGAGAGAGAGAGAGAGAGAGGAAAAAGTCTTCCCATTTTTAACGATGACGTATCGGTGATATATTCGAGAGCGATAAGGGAAAAGTAATTACGTTGCTCTCTATCTATCCTTTTCTTTCCCTCCTTTTACGGACTTGGAATAAATTATATCGAGTTCGATCGTTACCCCATGACAAATAGTTTAATAATGATAATAATATAGAAATCTTTCTCACACCATAGGCAAAGATTAAACTAACTTCCGACAGAAAAACATCATTATTTTCTGGAACGAACGAGATATCAGTTTATATACGCGTTTTTATACACATCTGGAGTTAATGATGATAAACGATGAATCGAGAGAAGATGAAGAGGAGAATGCGCGAATACTACACAGAATATTTTTCGATGATACGTCCACATGTTCGTACGATGTTATTTTATTTTATTGCAGGTACATTATCATTTACCTGTCTATTTGCCTTATCATATATATATATATATATATATATATATATATATATATGATAAATCCGTGATATGGAAAATTATTGTATATTAATGAAATATAGCAAGTTCGTTGTCACGCATGTCTACATAATTATTATAGCACTCCTTTATTATTTGATTCGTTTAACGCCTGACTGTCATATTCTCGCTAAAACAAATTATGAGCCGAATAATATCCGATGCAAACCTTCGATAATGCATCAAACTCGGCTGATTCGATGGAAATCCAAAAGGATGAAACGCGTTATTGTTATAATCGCTTTTGGACTTGATAAAAATGTTATCATTCGCCCGAGAACGTTGTTAAATTAAATTTGAGATCGTAAAGTTATGTTTCACTCGTTATTATGATGATACTCGTTGAAGAATCAAATCATAGGTATGTAAGTACGTAAATAAAAAATAACCATGAAAGAGACTGAATATGATTTACATGCTCCAATAATAATCGGCGAAACAGATGCATGCGAGCTTAATAATGGAGCATTGTTTTCCGGCACGATGAGCCACATATATGACGTTATCAGTTTGAAAATATTTCTTTCATAAATCGGCGAGCTAAAATGTAATTTAGGGACGAAACCGCCCGTACCATTTATATGAATTTTCATGAAACCCGTTCGCGACCCAGAAGTCCCGGACGTCGAGATAGAATATGCAGCAAACTTCTCTCTCATCTCTTTTCTCTCTTTCTTCCTCTCTCATTCTACCGTTCTTCCTCTCTGGAGAATTGCATTGAAAAGATTCTTTCTGCGAACGCACGCGAGCCAATATCGAGCTCTATTTATCGCTTTATACAAGTACGATCCCTGCTACTAGTTCGTAGAAATATCGAAAATATGTAAAAACGAAAAATGAAAGTATGCTCTCGTTTGTCTTTAACTTCAATTATCTCGGACGAAAGAACTCTTTTGTTAAATCTCCTAGGACCTTATTTAAAATGTCATTTGAAGAGTTTCGAGAAAATTTATCGTCGAAGTTTCGAAGAAGCTTTCGAAGAGGACCGATTTTGTGCTCGTTCGTCGATGTAATAATATATAGTTACACATGATGCCAAAGTACTACGTGTAGACGTAAGGGATCATACAATATGAATGCTTCGATTTAACACGTGAGTAGCCTACATGAAGTGTTGACCAAACTGTTAAGAATTGACCCATGGGACTGGCAAGGTACTATTAGATATATAACTAGGTTCCCTTTACCTGTTCGAACAGATATGTACTTCGAAGAGTAGTTTTGCCGCAAGAGACCTTATCAATTGGCGTTAAGACGTTGGGAATCGAGTAGTTAAGATAGGGAATAATTTATGTCGTGTTTCCGAAATGTACTACGGAAGCATCCAAGTTCAAAGTATCTTACTTGATAATAGTTCTAGGAAAGAAAAAGAGAAAGAGAGAGGGACAGAGAGAGAGAGAGAGAGAGAGAGAGAGAGAGAGAGAGAGAGAGAGAGAATGAGTGAAGGATCGATCGTACCTAAAGCAAACTTAACGCCAGTCCAGGCTTGTCGTACGTAGTTGATTAGCCTCCTATAGAGAGGCCTAGGTGGTCTCTTGGTGGAAGTTCCTTCTTCCTCGTCTCCGGTGCCCTCTGAATCCAAGGTTCCCGGTGATGGTCCGACACCAGTTAAGGTGCCAGCTTGATTCCTCTCTCCTAAAATGTTCACGACCTCCCGTAGTCCGGGCCCGACGCCCTGCAGTCCTTGAGGATAGTTTGCGGGGGCGACGCCGGAACCAAGTAGGTTCGCGCCGCCCCCGCGACCTCTCCCGCGTCCTCGAGTTCCACGGCCCCAGGCGGCTCCGCTGCCTTCGATGATTAACATATCCAATCAATTAACAGATTCACATATTTTTCTTACTATATCTCTTTTTATCGAAGATAACTATTTTTCTATTATTTTTATAATTCTCTGATTGTCCTGTTTAATTATATACATACGTGTATACGTTCGAAGAAAACGTTAAACATCTTTTGACGTCAACTTTTGACGTCAACGATTTGTTTTCGTTAATTACATTTAATATCAAGGGGGATTCTAAAGGGTTAAGATTATCATTATTTTTTTTTGTTTATATTTACTATTTCCTATTTGGTTCATCGAAATAATAATTTCGAAATCTTGCGTTCGTTCTTTGGTTTTTTTACAATCATATGTAATTTCTTTTGAAATTTTGTACACTTCGTTTGGAAATTTCTTTTTAATTGTTACATAGATATAAGGATTGATTTAATCGTTAATTCATTCGGATAAAAATATATTATAATGTTTAATAGCTTACTCGATTTTATTTACCTTGTCGTTTCTTGTAGGAGGGTAGACCCACGACCGGGCCGCAACCCCCCGCGCTCCCCGCAACAGAGGAGCTGATGGTGGCAAGGCAGGGGGCACCCCGGCCGCCACCCCCACGACGTTCCAATTCACGGCTCCTGCAACCACCCCCGCCCCCGCCACCACCGCCACCCCCGGCGGACAACACCACGACGGACCCAGGAGGACGTTTCCACCCTCTTTTTCGCGCGGTGCCCCTTCTTCGGGAGGAGGGGCGCCGCTAATTTCTGTCTTTGGAGTCGCACGCTTGTCTTTCCTACCCTTCCGAATCGAACGACAAAAATACAACGTTCTAATCAATAGAGCTGATTTTACTTTGTATTTCTTTTTACTTTTACTACTTTGCAATAAATTTTAATTATTATTTCGTTATTGGTATGTGTTTATAGATGAGTGATTATAATATTGATCTATCAGTAAGCCAGATATATATTTTTTTTCTTTTTTTTTTTATCTATATCGATGTGATGCAAAATAATAAAAATTAATTCTTTGCTTTTACATTGACAGACATTTTGACGATAGAAAGAAATTTTCTTCATAATAATTGTTCGTTAATGACTGTGATTTTATCTTATACTGTTGATGATGAAGATTGTTGTACATGAATTCTCGTATATCGAATCTAATGACCAATGTTTCTGGAATATAGGCAATGAACGCATTTAGAACGTATTATTAAATGTGGTTGACATGGGTTTCTTGTGCAAAGAGAATAATGGACAACGAATATTCTCTTAAAAGCAAGCACAATACGAAGGAATTAAATATCATTAACTTTTATTTTTATGTTTTTATTCTATTTTATAATTCTCAATGTACTTTGCTTTTACGTAAATGACTTTTTTTATACTGTATCTTTCTATGCATTTTTCGTAACGATAGCGAATGGACCTTCCGGTCACATGCACTTTCGAATTTCGTAGAAAATCCTTTGGGGATTTGCGTCTCCGCCTCTCTATTCTACGCTAAAAACTTCTCATCGATTCGAATAGATCGATAAACATCTATTGTTTCCGTTTCGAACCTCGATTTTTTTCATGATCGTACGGATTTAAATAAAAAGCATTGAAATGAAATTTAAAGATAGAAAAAAGGAACTTACCCTTTTTTTGTTTAAACTCGTTGCGAACTCCCTTCAAGAACAAATCATTCGAATCGATCGTCAAAATAATTTTCCGCCGAGAAAAATATTCGGAAATTCACGTGTTACTTCTACGACGAAATTGGCTTCATCGAGAGGACGATTTAGTTTGGGCGTTTCTATTTGTTGATATATGCACGCAACGTGTCGAACTTTTCCATTCAAGATATAAGGCGATACGGTCTCGTGGAGGTGAACATTTCTACTCGTTCATTATGTTTCGTTCGTATCTGAAATAGAAAACGCAGTGTTAATTTTGAGGTAAGTTTACGTAGAAAACTTGGCTAGCTCACAAAGTTTTTGAACCGTTTCATTTATTTCTTCTCTTTTTTCTTTTTTTTTTTTGGAAAAGGTTAAAATGTTAGAGCACGAAGGAGGAAGAGAAACTCGCAAGTAACTTTTACCTTAACTACAGATTACTCTCTTCATTATATATAATTCTCGAACGTAATTCCCCCAGTCCCGGTAGGTACCAAAAGATTAGAGAGAGAAAATAAAAAGAAAGAAAAAAAAAAGAAAAAAAAAATATCTTCGAAGGGTCGTGTTTATCAAGCACTTTTACTTTCCAACGTCTGCTCGTAACAGTAAGAAAAAGTTTGAAGGGAGCGAATAAATAACAGGGAGAGAGTAAAGCCACGAGAGATGTAATGAGGAAGATATTATCTTTTATGCTTTTATTAGAAAATCCTTTTTAACTGGATAATCGTCGAGATGTAGATACGTAGGTATATATTTAATGTTGTAATAAAAAAGAAACAAAAAAAAAAAAGAAAAATCAATAGGTAAAGCGAATCGACGTGAACGTTGAATAATTCTCTCTCTCTCTCTCTCTCTCTCTCTCTCTCTCTCTGTCTATCTCTCTTATTGCATATCTTTCTCCCTGTTCTTGTTGTGTTCGTACCAACAAGTATTATAACGCACGCACTTAGAACACGCATTAACTATGGTAGACTCGAAATGGGCAGGAACAATCGGCCAGCTAATCAAGGACTACAAGCGTGTCCCAGTGCGGCGAGCGTGTCACGAAGGCTTAACCAAGCGACCGCATAGCCCCAAGGACTAACAGGAAGTCCGAGAGTTCGAGGTGTACCATGGTGACTCTCCTTTGTCCTTAGAGACAACGATAAAGCATCGTTTACTGTTATCTCATAGTTAGGTCGATCGTCTTTCAAACGTACATAAGTCGCAAGTTGGAATTTTTTCAATATATACATTCATAGATATCAACATTGTAAAAGATGTAAATAAGACGATCAAGAAAAGAAAAAAAAAGAAAAAAGAAAAAAAGAAAAAAAGAGAAGAAAAATAAAGGAGAAAAAATAAATTATATTTTATATTATATAGATATACGTATGTACGTTAAATAAGTATAATCTGTGGCGAAGTCATCGAGCCAAAATGAAGATCGTGGAAGAGAGATTCGTCGTGCTCGACGGCGTTGAAATTTTCAAGAGTCACAGAGACGGATACTCATTTACCGTGACCGACGTCGTTTCGTTATTATTTCTACTCTTATCTGGACATCGCGAAAAGTACCACAAATAATTCATTACTTTTGAATGGTACCAACGTATATTAACCTTAGTTGGTTTCTTTTAATAACAAACGTATACGTGCATCTTAATTCGATCATTTTTACGTTTATATAAATAATCATTTAATCGTCCAATCATTTGCTTTAATTAAAAACAACATGAAATGGCAAATCAAAACTAAGTTATTAACGATTTGTGTTGGACGACTATGTGTACGTACGATGATTGATTATTATATGATATTGTCTGCGATATAAGTCGACGTTGTCGGAAATGCAATATCGGAGTTATTACGAAGTTTTCTCTCTTTCTCTTTTTCGCTCTCTCCTTTTTTCTTCGAATAAGTTTTCGAAGAAAAAGAGTAGCAACTTCAGAATTTCGATTCTTCGAAGTGGAAGCAGGTGGACTCGGGACAGATAATGAATGTTTCATCGAGAATTGAGTCGATCTTGTCAAACTTCTTGAAGGTTATTAACGGAAACGTTAAATTAACGAAAAATTGAGAGACTTAAGTGGAACAAGGGTGGAAACTAGCAGGATCCGTATTTATTTCAAAAAAGATAGTAGTTAAAGAGAATGGTCATATGTATGTATGTACAAACGGTGACCAAGATCGAAAGTAAAATCAGCGGCTTAAGTTTGGAATCGAGCCAGTCGGTGTTGTACGTGACTAAATTCTCTAATCCATTCCTTTATTCTTTTTCTCTCTCTCTTGAGGTTCGTCGAAAAAGGGGTTACATGAGATCGTTTCGTGAGAATTTTACGTTTCTTTTCTTAAAAGGACTTATCCACTTATAATACTTCGAATCATAAGAATGTATACTCTTTAAATTATATGGCCACAGTTATGTGCTCTTTCTCGTCGCGTGACTCGCCCATCTTATTTACTTGAAAATCCAACTTCTTCGGAAATTGAGAAAAGAAAATTCGTCTTCTTCTTTTCCTCCTCCTTCTTTTTCTTTTTCATCGAACTCCATTTATGTACCTTTCCTATCGTAGAAAATTCTTATCTTCCTTCTCGTTCGACCGCAAGAAGGTCCAGTTTCCAAATTGTTTCGAAAGGAAACAGGACGATGACCGATAGAAAAAGAGAATGAAAAAAGTGAAAGGATAATATCGGTGACTGCTTTTCGTGTAACTCTTTCTCTCTCTTCCTTTCTCTTTTTTTTCTTTCGCACGAACGATCATTCGATGGTATGCTGGTCCTACTTTAAGGGTAATAGGGGCAGAAACAGAGAGAGAAAGAGGGAGAGAGAGAGAGAGAGACCATCTTCAAACGGTAGAATGTTCATCCCTGGGTGCTATCGGTTTCCACCCTCCTCCATCTCGATTGCTCGACCGTCTCGATGGGTCACTTTTCTCTCCCTTGAAATCTTCCCTTTTTGCTTTTCGACGCTACTCGACGCGCGCCATTCTCAATTTCCACGATGAAGTGAAGAGAGAAAGAAAACGTTTGAGAAGGAGAGGAAATACCGGCTCTTCGTAATTCGATAAGATCTAGAGAGAAGATAGCTAGAGCTAAAGAGAGAGAGAGAGAGAGAGAGAGAGAGAAAGAGGAATCCTTCCTGAAGTAAAAAAAAAAAGTCAAAATCTCTTTTCTTTTGAATTGTTGATTAGACACTAGAAGGATTTAATATTAAGCGTAAGTCGACGTTAGACGAATGATTTATGTGAATTGGAATGAACTCCGAACTCTCGTCCTTTTTCCGGAGGTCGAGTAGAAAGAGGACAAGTCGCGTCAGGTCCAACAAATCTTAAAGCAAAGCGTGTGGCAGCTCGACATACATGTATATAAACATATACTAACATATGTTCCGAGGAAAGGACTACATAGACTTTGTTCCAAAGTGCGGACCTATAATTTTCGAAACGGTGAGCGACATCGACCTCGAGGAACACGAAGATACCACTTCCACGGCTATGTACATCAGCAAGCAACCAATGCAAAGTACACTTTCGGCTTCCCGTCGTGCGATTTACGTGGCAAAGACGTCAAACCCGAGTGGTGCACGTTAATCTCGTTATACAGGTACTAGGTATATCGTGTACAACATTCTGTCGTATGCGCCAAACCGAGTCGCGGCTGCCGATTTGGACGGCATAAATTAAAGCAACCTCGAAGACGCGCGCACATATACTATGTACATTGAACGACGACGACCGGTCGAACGGCATATACCACTTTACTTAGGTATACATATGTACCTTATGTATATGTACAATATATGTATTTTGTGTTCGAGCGACGTGAAAATCCTACCAATGATTTTCCTACAATTCGATACAACGATAGCATTCGCTTAAGAAAATCCTTGGTAAACGAGCAACCTTTGTGTTGTTTTTCTCTTCCTCCTCTTCTTCTTCTCCTCTTTCTCTTCTTCCTCTTCTTTTTTTTCTTATTTTCTATCTTCCCTTTCCTGTTTTGTTTTCTAGACTACCTACATCTACCAACCACATCGTAGATTTTACCTTTCCGCGTTCTTCTTTAGTTTTCTCTACTTATATAAAAACTCCAGCTGAGTAACTTTGTATGCTTAACCGGGTTATCGCGTTCTTTGTTTTTTATTACGATTGTTCCAGGTTTTCACGTTTTTCGTTTCGTTTCTAGATACTAAGACGAGTCCCTACGTCGGAGACCGAGCAAATACGATTGTTCTTGCCTGGGAAGGAGAAACGACTTAAGACCGCTCGAACTTCCAATCGGATTGGACGACGTTGAGAGATCGGATTGGTACTTTGAAATGCTTGCAAATGGCTCTATTGTTGGTTTCGTCTTCTCCCTGACCACTACTATTCTATTGTACTAAAATAGCAGTATTGTACTACCAAAGATTCGATCTCTAATGGAAGTAATACTAATGAAATAATTTACTAAAATCACTCAAGTCTCTCGAAGAAGATTACCAAGATTTCGTAATTGCAAAGTATCTTTTTTCTTTTTCTCTTTTCTATTCTTATTTATGTAGTATCTATATTGTTTTAATAAAAGCTAATTAACGAGTTACTTCGACGACTAATTATTTCATTCCAATTCCTATTCCTATCCAATAGATATTACTTGTTCACCTAGTTTTCGTACGATAATTGAATGGCAAGATAATTACATCGAGCACGGTTTTAAAAATACAAGCCGCAGTATCGATCATTCTCGCTTGTTAAGTCGTATTTGATTTAAAAAGCACACTCCAGCTCTTCCTCCCCTCTCTATTTTTAAAACTTAAAGAGATTTCTCTCTCTCTCTCTCTCTCTTTCTCGTTTCTTTTTAACCATCGTATAATACTACGTTTATACTTTGAAAAAGGAAAAGAGAAAAATATACACACGCGCACATATATACATACACGACAAGCAAGGTATTCGTAGGAGAAGAATGTTTTTAAAAATTTGTGTTTCTTCACAGGTAAAGCGAAAACTTGTGAAAAAGAAAAGACGAGTTTGGCCGCATGTTTCTTATTTTACTGTTCATAAATCGTCGATGTTAACTCCGAGGAGACTGCGAAGGGGTAACACTACGTGAAAATTTAAGCACCCTTGCTTGTTTACACGAACTTTGCGTGTGGACTTTTCTCGGACGGTGACGCTTCGTTATTCGTTGTTGGAATATACGAAGGTGAAAGAAACAAGAAAAAGATAAAATATATATATATATATATATATATATATCTCTATATACATCTATATACATAGAGAGAAATATTCCTAAGAGTGTGTTGAGGAAGATATTTCGCCTAACTACAGTACGTGTTTATAGTGTACGAACGCCGTAGGGGATGACTCCAGAATTTAGGTGCCACCTGCATAATTAATTCATAGTTTCTCGGCCGGATCATTAAGGCGAATCGTTAACGGCTTTAGCCGAGGCTTCCTAAGCTGCTGCTATCACTGCCTATCATCAGCAGTACCACATTTTTTGCATCCTCATATCTTTTATCCAGATGACCCCGATTAACTCGACTCGCTTTGCCAAACTTAGGGATCGACTTGAATGAACATTTAAACGCCCGTTTTACCCCCGTAAAAATATTCTTCATTTCCACATGCATGTTCTTTTTATATCTTTCTACGTAAACGAACATTTCGTTTCGTTCGATCGAACATTTTTCGAGTCGGCCGACGTTGAAAAGAGTACAAGAAAGCGTGAATTCTGTCGAAAGAGATAGATCGCAAACGGGCTTGAAAATATTTCGACTAGTCGTTGGTTCCCATCGATTACGGGAAATCGAAGCTACTGGAGGATAGCGAAAAGTTTTCACGAAAGTAGAGGGGTGGAGATGAGAGGAGGAGGAGCAGGAAGTGGAGGAAGAGGAAAAGGGAAAAAAAACCCCATCCAATTCGCGTTAATGCACGAATTGTAACATCTCTGGTTGGATTTACCGGTCATATCGATCTCGTCCTTCGATATTTCTTTTATATTCTACGAAAGGTCCGATAAGCGTATTTTTTTTCTTCTTCCTTTGTTGCTTTTAGGATGTCAACGATAAATCCAAATGGTATTCAAGAACGGGAGGAAATTGCTTTAATCGAATTAGATATGACTCGTAAAATGAAACGAGCAATCGTTTCTTCGAAGATGAAATCGAAATCGAAATCGAAATCGAAATCGAAATCGAAATCAAAGAATATATATAATCAGCTATATATATTTTTAAAATCGAACTTATTCGTTTTATTCGACACGTTTATACGATTTGTTAGAATGATATTATACTTTAATTCTATTATCAAAATCTAATCGTTCTTGGGAGCGATGCAACAGGAAACTTTCGAGTCTATTTTCCATCTCCTAGCTCTGCCTTTTTTTAGAAATAAAAAAGAGATGAAGTTGTGTTGACTCAGGGAAAAAAGAGAAAGGAAGAAATAGAGAGAGAGAGAGAGAAAGAGTATTTTCTTATAGAGAAAAAGAGAAAATGAAGAATAGAGAAATTAAATGAACCAAGAAAAAAGAAGAAAAAGAAAAGTGAAAAAAAAATAATGCTCCAAGGAGAAAAGTCAGCCGCAGCTGCCATCCTTTTTACTTACGTGTGAAAATAAAAGATACCTATTTCTCTCTCTCTCTCTCTCTCTCTCTCTTTCTCTCTACCTCCTTCTTTCCCTTCTTCCTTTCTCTCTCTTTCTCTCTCTTCTTTCTCTATTACCTACTTACTTTTTTTATACACCTTTTTCCTCATTTATCGACTACAATTATTTTCGTTAAGAATATCATCGAAAGAAATGCAAGCTTATTACTATTATCTATGACGATCTCTCTCTCTCTCTCTCTCTCTCTCTCTCTCTCGCTCTCTCTCTCTCTCTCTCTCTCTCTCTCTCTCTCTTTCATATTTACCAGAACAAGATCGCAATTACTCTCGCGAGGACTTCTTTTTCTTGATTTCTTCGTGCGAATGTTCCTCAAGCGGATGGTAATGAGAAGAAGAGAAGCAGTGGAAGAGTAGACCATAAAAGTGAAGTACTTCAGCGATGCGCGCAATGAGTCCTCGTCTTTTCTGCCTTCGTCAGCAATAATACACGTCTTAACGAGTACACTTTCAACTCGTTGCTAATGATATCACATTGCGTCTTATTTTCATACCGCTCTTCAATTCGGCCAATTTCTTCTGATACGGTTAATTAGATAATTAAATAAGAATATATTTGGAAAATAAGATCCTTATAGAAGAAATCGACGTATAAAGCTCGTCGATCGTAGAAGCTTGTTCATGGCGAACGTGACGCAGAATACTGAGACAGGATTTAAAGCTGTGTTATCGATGCGAACCTTTGTGTTAACATCCTCTGTGTTTCTTCATAGTGTATACATATGTATGTACACACGCATGTGTACATTCATACGCATGACCGATCAAGGTCTCAAAAGAAAAACAGTTTATATCACGTATCACGTATATTTGACTTTTTTTTCATTCGAAATTAGATAATACAGTAATATTTGTAAATACTTATATATTCTATTAGATGGAAGTCTCTGGAGTCCTATTTTCTTTTTTTCTTCAATCAGTTTTTCCCATCGTTTTAATTACTTTTTCTAGCAGATCAAACGAATGCTTCAAACTTTTGTTTGTGGAGTATATATATATATATGTGTGTATATATTTTTATAGATACATATATACAGACAGAAGGAGAGCGAGAGAGAGGGAACGAGAAAGAGAATGATTCGAATAAAAAAGAATGCATTCGAACATTCAATGCTCATGCCTATAACGTCATTGGTATTTGACGCATCGTTAAATCCCGTCCCGTTTCCCTATAATTCGATATAAGCCGGTTCACCATCATTACGTCGCTGAACCATTAAGGTCATCGCCGCCGATTATTCTCCTGGTCATTGCAATTTCGATTCTCTCTCGTATCGATCTCCTCTCGAGCAGGAAATAGGGTCATTCGATTACCTTCTCATCAGGCTCGATGCTTTTCGGTCAACCTCATCGTCAAGTAAATGACAAGGAATATATACCTAGTTATGCGTATCACGATATCTTCGAAAAATAATAAATCTTTCTTCTCGAATTCGTAAAAAATCATACACGTTAAATATTTCTTTACATTTCTTTTTTGCATCATTTAATTTGCGCCTCGAAAAAAATTTTTCAATCACTCGATAGATCTTATTTAATGTATATATATATATATATATATATATATATATATATATCTTTTTCTATTCTTCAGATATTTTTTATGCTTAGCTAGACTTTCCTAGATAGTAAAAAAAAAAAAAAAAAAAAGAAATAAATAAAAGAAAGAAATAAGAGCTTGAAAAAACGAGTGCAGCAGAAAAAGAGATGCTTCCGAGTTGGTAAAATTGAACGAACGATCACTCTCTCTTTCTCTTCTTCTTTCTCTTTCTTTCTGTGGATGATGAATAGCATCGCGGATTAGAATTAACGTTGCAAGAAAAAAAAAAACTTCCAATGCCACTTCCATGGAATTGGAAAAATACTGACGATAAATTCGTCAAGCGTAGACATCCGATGTAGATTATTGGCATAACTATAACGTGCATTTGTCTGACATATCCGACATTTAGACGTCAATGTCGAATAAAATGATAATAATCGTTTTAATCGATATTTCCACATTATCAGATCATCGTCGGTAACTTCCTTTTTTCTTATTCTCTTCTCTTTTCCTTTTTTTCTTTTTCTTTTTTCTTTTCTAAATAAAATCCTGCCGTTCTCGAGTAGCACGCTTGCTTTTCCACTTATCGTAGTCATTAAGGAGGAAGATTCTTTGGGAAAAGGGAGGAGGGTATGTCAGTGAATAATAATGAACTTTCATGCCCCTAGTAGAGAAATTACGCACAAAAGAGCTACGAGATGAACAATGAACGTTGCTAAAGAGACTCTGACAGCTTGATAATAGATTCATTTCTCTTTTCCTTCCTTCTTCCTCTCACCCTCTCTCTATTTATCGATCTATCTATCTATCTATCTATCTATCTACTTTTTCTTTCTTCTCTTTTTCTTTCTTTTCCTGTTATCGACAAAAGAGAAAATCTTTGGCACTTGCTTTGGTAGGCTTAAGCGAGACATTCCGTGACGGCAACAGGTAGAATGGGTGCATTACTTGCGTAACAACGCCCATTAACGAGTACGTACGACTAACGCCGGATTGGTTCTAGCTATCGGTTTAAATTGCATCGCGCTCGCGGCAGCCTGTGGAATCTCTGCCAGAAAGCTAACATGAAATTGCCAATGTTAGAAGGTAATAAAGATCGTCGTAAACGTTAAGATCGATGGATCCTTATTATTATCCTCGAAACGATTTGATTCTTTTTCCGACGTCTCGTAATGACGATTTCAAAAATTATTCCAAAATTTTCTTGTACTCGTTTTTTTTTTGTCTTTCTTTATAATAAAATCATTAAAAGTTTTTCGATCGATAGATATCGGAAAACGATAATAACTGCAAAAGCGGATTATTTTGATAATTCCCCAACCTCTCTCCCTTCATCCCCCTTTCTCTTCCGCCAAAAAAATTAATGATAACGACGATTTCCGTTCCGTTTATTTAATATCTCGATCGTTCGAGCTCTATTTGTTTACGTTTTCAATTTATTCGCGAGTTATTGCATATTTACGCGTCGCTAAAAACGCGTCGCTCGATCATGTAGGATAAAATTATCGAGAGGGGAAAAAATAAAAACGATTTTTATTCTTCTAAACCGGAGACAAAATTAAAACGTTAATAGAGTTTTTCGTGCTATGAGAAATCGAAACGAGACCGCGTAAATATCTACGTGGACGTTCGTTCGAGTATGTTCATTATATAGAGGGAAAAAATTTCTTCGTCATTCGCATCCCTTGATTATGAAAAGGTATTTCTTTCTTTTTTCTTTTCTTTCTTCCTTTATTTCTTTTTCCTTTTTTTTTTCTTCCGTTTCCACCATCACTGACGATGACTATGACGACGACGAGGAGGACGAACTCTCTCGCGTTTTAATAGTTTCCTCCTTTTCCATTTTTTCTTCTTTCTTTTTTCCCTCTTCTCATTCATTTATTGATTTTGACATCGGAAAGAAGGAGTGAGTACGCGTGCACGTTTAAAAATTACAGCAATGCGCCAAAATTCTGATTGACCATGTCAAAATGACTGAGAGTACATACATATATATCTACATGTATTTATTTAAAGCTATTTATTATCTGTTTTTTCATTCTTTTCTATTTTTATTTCATTTTATTTAGTTTCAAAAGGATAAAATAAAACGATATTAATGTCTTCCTCGTGTTTGACTTATATTTTATTTATATAATTAAAAAAATTTTAATATTTTTATACGATACGAGAAAGGATATAAATAATTTCAACACCATTGGTTTAGAGCTACGAGGTAAGAATGTTCGATGGAATACGCTACAGTAAGATGATGCGGTTTCCGTGGAAATTAGATCACGTATTCACGTCGTTTCTTGATTCTAAAGGATGGCGAGAAATAGGAGCAGAGGAGGTAGAGGGTTAGAGAGGGAGATCTGTATTTTCTTCAAAGATGAAGATCGTAAACTTCTTCCATCTCTCTGTATATGGTAACAACATTTTCCGTCTCGTGTTCTTTCCGTATACGAGATTCAACGTATTTTAACGTAATAGATATTGTCCCTCTCCCTCCTTCCCTCCTTCCACTTCTATTTCTGCTTTTAAGATTAATTAAAAACACTACGCGGCCGGATGATATCGCGTTAATAGTTCCATGAGTTTAACGAAGAACGACTAGAGAATATTTGCCAGGAGGTGTCCTAAATTAATTTTAATTAAGCTTCTAACTGTATTTGTAAACAACGACACGTAATAACGAAGCGAATTTGATGTATCTCAATGTGCGAAACGATCGATACTAGCGATATCAATGTGTTATTTCCTTCTGTTATATTATACATATTTTGCAATACCTTATTTAAAATTTTTTTAATCCGTGTCACAGATTTTTTTTTATCAAGAATTGTTTTTTTTCTTTATCTATACGCGTTTTTTTAGAAGAAAAAAAAATTAGATATAGTGTTTCATAACGTCATTGTATTAAGTTGTCAATTGACGTAAAACGAAGTTAATTGGTCGACCGGTATTCGATATCAATCGATTTTCTTTCCCTCAAAGAATAATTATTCAATTATCCAACAGCTCGTATTTCAATGTAACAAAGTGTACGTTTATTATCATGTAATAAGAAATATCTCGTGATAAGTTCCTTGCTATTTAGATCGGAATCAGATTTTTCTACGAGTACACTGACACTTGGCAAAGAACGAATGTATTTAGGTCAAATCGATTGGCAATACGCCAATTGATAGTTGAACTATCGGCTCCTTTTGTTGACGCGCCGACGATTCTGATTTCCCTTTCGTAAATGCTATGATTCTAATATGCCGTTTGTAATATCTTATCGTCCAGGCCGTTGGAATTGAAAATTTTCAAGCGTATGCTTTAAAGAGCATATCTTTATAGTGATGTGCCATCGAAATTTACATAAGTGGCTATGTGCATTTCCATTTATTTTTTCTCTCGATGAATTTATTAAACTTCGTAATAAGAGAACAAGGAAGAAAGAAAGAAAGAAAAAAATATATTAACCTGTAAGTTTTCATAGCGAACATATTCTGTACTTTGTTAGTTTTTATTCCCATTTCCTTCCTTTCGTTTCATTTTACAGAGGGTGGAATGATGAAGATATTTCTTTTGAATAAAAAAAGACGCTATTAATATAAAAAAGAAAGAAAAAATATATACATTTAAAACTCGTAGTTTTTTTTTTTTTCAGGGGAAATGTAATTGGATTTTTTTCTCTTCTGATACATCGACTTGCGAATTTTTACTTTACAACACAACGTTCCCAGTGAAAACTTACAATCACTACTTTTACTTTAAAATCAGGCTCGCGAAGACGCGTACCCTTTTCCTTTTTCAGAAGTGATACAAGACATAGAAAGGGGAAAGGCTTGCTCTGACACGAAGCAAATAGTTTCTTAGTTTAACGCGAACTCCACGAAACACGTTCGCGGTCCAACGAAGAACTTCCTTTAAAGCGAACGTTCTATCGATTTTAACATGCTCATGAGCCTTCGAACGTGCTTTAACGATTTCTCCAGTTCCACTTGAACGCACACACTCTTCCTCTCTCTATATATTTATACAAATTTACATACGAACGTACTTAGGTGTACATTATAGCCAGATGAACGAGTACTTTTCATATATGATCTTGGAAGGGAACTTCGAAAGATATTTAATGTTTAAGTAATATTCATATTCATTGATTAAAGTTATAATAGACACGCCTGTTTCTTGTCAAATTTAAAGGAAGAAAATAATATTTGAAATATCTACTTGATTTATCAACGACACGAATATTATTTTAATACATTAACATCGTGAAAATGATGTAACACTTTATATATCGATAGCTCATTATTTTTTAAAGAATATTCAATCACCACGATAATCTTTCTTTTAAGAAATTCGAAGGAACGAACTTATGGCCAGCTAACACGTTTATATATTTCACTGCAGTTCGGATAATGCATTTTCTACGTCAAGATGCTTTCGATCATGGCGGATGAAATGGCAGAAGGGTATCGACGTTTTCCGCAAGCTTTTTCTTGAAAACCTTCTATCAACGTGACCATCTGATCAAGATGAATGATAACTTTATATTTTATCGTATTATAAAATACGTTAGATTCGATTCTAACAACGTTATCAACGATCGAAATAATCAGCGTATCATTTATTTGATGCGTTTCAATCTATTTATAAAATACACGTCTTCTATTTCTTCGTTTTATAACTTCTTGATCGAAGAAAATCATATAAAAATCGATTATCAATAATTTTTTGGAATTAAATTATTTTGTACGATCAGATTAGATCTACGAAAATGATAATCTTAGAACTCTACATTTTTTATGTTCCATCAATATCGTAAATTCTATCCTTTATGTATTTCTCTCCAAACTTGCAATATTTCTTTCTCTCTTTCTTGAGTAGATACTATTCTTGGAAATGCTTCTATTTTTCTGTAAATATTGGAAATGCTTATAGTCTCTTATGCGTTTGAAAAGATTGCATGGTTGGCCTAGTCGTCGATGTCGTCGTCGTTGTCATCATTGTCGTTGTTGCTATAACATTTTAGTGTTTTGAATTTTTATGTTGTTTTGGAATAGGTCGATAGCGACGAGTATATGACGTCAATGAAAGTGATAAATAAATATTTTATTTGAAGGTAAGATTTGTTCATAATTTTTCTTTTTCTTTCATTATCTCTCTCTCTCTCTCTCTCTCTCTCTCTCTCTCTCTCTCTCTCTCTCTCTCTCTCTCTCTCTGTCTCTGTCTCTCTTTCTCTCTTTCTTTTTCTCTCTCATAAACACACATATATGTTTTGTTTTATTTCCACGAGAATATCTCTTTATTTACTTTTCGTAAAATGTACTCAGTTGGAAAAAACAATATATATATATATATATGATTACTTTTATTAAAAATATATATTTTATTTTATATACGTTTATTTTATTTTCGTCCTATTTATACGCAGGCAACACTCGATACAAAATTAGATTTAATTCTAGCAAATATCGTATGAAAGAAGGATCGTTGAATTATTCTCAGCTTGTCGGTTCTCTGACATCGTTCGAATGTCTGGCATACTAAAGGACATTCCTTCGATATGATGCAACGAAAGAGATGAATTCTCAAGATGTTAATATGATGCATGGAACACATAAAGTCTAACGTTTCTAATTCGTATCTTGTGATGCGTGAAACAGTGAGACTGAAAAGATATAGGAATATTTCTATTCAGTTTCGTTTATGTAATTCGAGAACAAGCGAAATATACGCGTTACACATATAGTATAACGCGAGAATATGACTTTTCATCTAGATGAATATATTTAAATATCTTTTTTTTTCCGATACTATATGTATGGAAATGTGCTAGATAGTATATACAGAAGAATGCGAAAGATGATGCGAGATATTAAAATCATTTCTAGCAGCGTTATAAAAGCGCGTTAAATACATACATATGTACGGATTTTTATACGAATCTCTTTTCTTATTTCGCTAAAGTAATATTCGTCGTTTCTCAAGAGATTGAATCAAGACGAAGAAAGAAGTATATTTGGATGAAAAATAAGAGATAGGTATATGAATGTATGTATGTATGTAGCATGTATGTACACATATACACATATCCATATATATATATATATATGTGTGTGTGTACGTATGTCTTCAATATAAAAGTAAATAGGGAAATAGAACAAGAACGTTGAGTCCGGATCAATCGACAATTCTTTCACTTTGACGACGTACACTATCTACTTCAATGAATTTTCTTTGACCGATCGATTGATCGATCGATCCTCTTGGTTAAATTCGTAGCGCATCACGTTTTATGTCTCATCTATCTCTCATCGTTCGTATAAAAATTTCTTTTCGAGATATCGACCGATATAAAATTTTCAAAAGAAACTTCAGAGATTTATTCGTGGACGAGAGGAAGTTTAAAATCCTCGTTTCCTTCGTTTCCATCCGTCGTTGGAAGAAAAAGCTATTTTTCTCTTTTTATATCTTCCTTTTTCTTTCTCTTTTCGTTTTTTTTCCTCCTTTTTCCTTTTTTCATTCTCCAACGAGCATCAACAGGAACAATAAAAAATATCATATAAAAGGATAAGAGAAATAGATGGATGGTAAAATAGAAATGTTTTTTCAAAACAAAAACGTTTTCTTATTTTTATTCACTTATGAACAGCGACTCGCTCGTTGACATGGGATACGAGATAAAAAGATAAATAGATAGATAGATAGAGTGAGAGAGAGAGAGAGAGAGAGAGAGAGAGAGAGAGAGAGGGAGAGGGAGAGACAGAGAGAGAGAAAGAGAAATAAAAAAAAGGAGAGAAAAAAAGATATAATAGTCGACGCTTATTTCCGTGACATTTCACTCTAGCTGAATCCGAATCTCTTACCTGACAATTCGATTCGTCTTTGAAGGCCATCTCAAAGGGTCATTCTATCGTGAGACAGAAAAATGGCTTCGATTTGATGGAGAGAATACGATGCGAGTGTCGCGTACGATAGTTCGAGTTGGCACCGTGGAAAAGATGAAAAAGTTCTTCGGAAGGAAATCGACGAACGTTATGGCGGATATTCGAAGCAAATAGACAATTTAAGTTTTAAGAAAAGTTGGATCCTCGCCTTCTTCTAAATGGCCGATCATTCATTGATCTTTTCTACTGCGAGAGATCCGCTCGCTTTATAAAGAAGAAATGAAATTTCTTTATTTTCTCTTTTTATTTTCTATTCTCTATTCATTTATTTTGTTCTTTTTTTTTTGTCGAATAGACGATAAAATCAACAATAACAACAACAACCACAATAAAAACAATAATTATGCTAGTAGCGATTTAATCCAAGCGTAATTTCATAGGATAGCGGACACGTTGAACCGATATTATTCGAGATAAATCGAACGGTTTGGTACGAGACAGATAATTCAGCTTCCGTTCGAGGATTCAACACGGACGAAACAGTTCTCATTGTTATAGTCGGATTATGCTCTGACCAACTCTCGAATTGTCACTCGTAACCGATGCGATAGAAATTGTTTCTCTTTTTTTTTCCAGATCAAATAATTCTCTATAATCTGTGGATATACATGATAGACATATATATATATATATATGTACACATACATACACATACACACACACACATCTATTCAATATTTCATTGCCATTCGTTTCATGAACATCGTATTCTAGGAAAGTTCGTGTTAAAATCGAAACATCTCGTATGTAAACTAACCGATGAGAAGTCGAAGTAGCCAATTTTCGGGAAAAACTCGACCAACGCCACGTAATAGAAAAACTTTTCCACTGCATGTTTAACCAAGAAAGAAGAATGTCGGTCATAGCGAAGTAACTCTCGTAAAGAGTTACAACTTCGTTTCTATCGTGTCCTCCGGTTCTATTTTCGTATCTTCGTTTCTTTTTTTTCTTTTTCTTCCTTTCCTTTTCCTTCCTTTAGAACATGTTTCCTTTTTTTTTCTTCTTTCTTTCGTCTGTCTTTTCTTTTTCTCATTTTTTTTATAAAAAAAGAAAAAGAAAAAGGAAAGAAAATAGAGAAATACGAACGAGGACAATTTTTCTCGCTAAAGGGAGTCTCGTTAGAAGTAGATATCTCTTGTAGCCGGCGCCATTGTATCCTATTCCAGAGTGCGCCACAGTGGCTCCTGTAAATTGATATACAACTGCAGCTGCGTCACTTGCATCCTGATAGAAAAGCCGCTAGCATGGATTTTCGATAAGGATACGATATGAGGTACCTATTTCGTAAAGTGGCTTAAGAGAAAAAAGAGAAAACAAAGAGAGAAAAAGAAAGAAGAAAAAAATAGTAATAGTTTTTCTAAATATGTGTAAACACATCTATCACATCACATATGTCTGTATGTGTACATACACATACACACACGTATTAGAGTATGCACGACAGATCTAAATCCATAATTTCATGAAGCGTCTGCTAATGTCGATGTAAATGCGCAAATTTAAATGAAACGAAAGGACGTATCCAAAGCTCGCAAAGTATCGCCCATCTTTTCGAATATTTTAACTTCTCGAATACATTTAAACGAGTCAACCAGCAGTAATGCATTTCATCTGCTAAAGTGCGGAATAAAATGACGAGTCTAACGGGTCAATAGATGTGAAACAATGTTAAGTAAATTTAAACTAGCTGGTACACGTTCATTTTGAAATATTTAACTAGGTTATTATCAGTTGGAACAGATTAAATAAAGTAGTAACGTGAAAAGTTTCTTCGAAATAAATCGATATCACTAATGTAGTCTGCATTCGATATTCGGAGTTTTTCTTTTCCTTTTCTTTTTTCTCTTTGATTTGTATTTCTGTAGAATAAAAAAGAAAAAGTAGATAAGATTGTTAAACGAATATGACGTAAAATATGCCTAAACGTCCATTATATCGTCTCGTAGATATTCGCAACTTGTTGGTGGGAAAAACTAAAAAAAAAAAAAAAAAATAGTCCGATACCATGAAAAATGTATGAAAAGCACATACATACATATGGATGGAGATATAAAGTTTGAAGAGTATACCGAAACAGAGAACCGAGAGAAAAGTCCTCGAAAAGGATAGAAAAAGGAGAGTACGAATGTGAAGAGTAGAAAAGATACGTCTCGCGAGAATGGAGGATATCATTGAACGAGGACGAGATACGAGTCTAGTGGATGTTAAAATTGAAATATCCGAAATTAAACTGGAAACATCGATTGAGAAATGGAGAATAGAAATGTTATAAAGTTGGAAAAGATGTGTGTAATTAATAAGCGAGATCGTATTAATAGGATGGAAAAAAAACGAAACGAAAAAGTATGGTGATGAGAAAGAAAATATGCTGTATAATATCAGTATGTATGTATGTAAAAATGCATGAATACATGTATGTATATCGAAAGCCATTGGGCAAAACAAATGATGTGCTTTCCTCAAAGATTATTTTTTCATACACATTTCTTTTTTATATTTCAACTTTCGCGTATAATATCGTCGGACGTACATACATACATACATATACATATAATAATTTTAATTATGACACTACAAAAAAATAAGTTATAAAAATAATAACGATACTAAGAGGATCTGAAAATAAAAAGAGTTTGAGAGAAAAGTGACTAAAATAAGAAGTGAAAAAAAGATAGACGATAAACGGAGTAACGTATGTAATAAGAAGAGAAGAAAAATGATGGATAGATAAAAACGATGCCAGGATAAGAGCGTTCGTTCTCGTTTCCACATCAAAATGGGATTGTACGGTTAAGGCCTAGAAAAGGCTAGAAGACAAGGAGACAGACGGTCGTTGAATAACCACAGGAAAAGCATTTTGTTGGTTATGAAGAGCAACTCCTATCGTTTCACATAGAGTTCATCCCTTACTTCCTCGATCCTTCTCATCTCGCTCACTCAGGAATTTATGACGGGCTTTATGGATGCATTTATTCGTATTATTCTCTTTCCTTTCGAAGGGACAGTACCTTATGCCAATTTCTTCGGATTTCACGATCTCATAGGCGAATAATCTCCTACGGACTTTTACGATGGGATCGTCTTATTGGCTTTATTCTCGTACCCGTTCTTATTCCTTTTCTTTTTTCTTCTCTTCTTTTCTTTTTTTATTTCTTTTTGCTCCCTTTTTTCTTCATTCGTTCGTTCATTCGTTCCTTCCTTCCTTCCTTCCTTCCTTCCTTCCTTCATTTCCTTCTCTTTCGTATTTCATCGAGCGCGCTACTTACAGAATTACTTACGGATTAAATTTCCCTTCTAATATCTTTCGTAGTAACAAAATGAATCAAATGAATTCACCGATCGGTAATGAAACTTTATGACCACCATTAGAGAACGAATGGAAGTACATAAAACGTATTACCAATACACTTCAGAACACGGCTAGACGTTCCTTACGAGATATTTCGATAGAACGAAATGCATTGAAGAATCCTATACTCGTTAGAAGGATAGAGGTAACTATTGCGGCAAACGCTCAAAGCAATTCCCATTATTTCGTTTACACGTTGCTTCTCTACGTTATAAAAAGACAATTTAACGAGTAGCTCTCTTTCTCTATCTTTCGCTCTGTTTTTCTCGTTTGATCGTTCGTTTTTTCGTACGAATATTCTCGATGAACAAACGAGCTCAAGTTCAATAATAGATGGTTCGTCTAATTTGCGAGATGTTGTTGCTTTCTACGACGATGACATTTTCTAAACGTCTGTACGACATGAAGAAAAAAGAAAATTATAATTTTACACGTAAATTTTGATTACATCGTATCTAACTTTGTGATCGAATCGATTCTTTTGAACTATATACGTTAATTGATATATATATATGAAATACATAATATTAATGACGATATTTCTATTTTTCTTCGATTTATTGTACGTACATAAAATGAATTATCTCTCTTCGGAAGCTCTCAATAATAACGTTGTAAAAGTTCAAACGAGATTTTAATCGTATCAACTTCCTTTATGTCATCCCACTCGATAATACGTAACATTAGCACAAAAACGTACTCCACTATTTCATATGTATATCTAAGTCGTTAATTCCTGGGTCGATCGTTAAATTGCCGATGACGTTCCCCCAAAGCAGGCAGATTCAACGATGCGTCGATAAAGCATCGTTAAAATTTACGATTCCCATTAAATTGTTTCTATTTTGGAATATTCCGTTCGTCATACCGCTGAAATCTCTGAATTAAAATCCTTGCTCTCAGATTCGGCTGTTATTCTTTTTTTTATATTTTTTTTTTATTTTTCAATTTTTTTTTTATTTTTCAATTTTTTTCTTTTTTTTTATTCCTGTATTTCTCTCTTTTTTTTTTTTTTTTTTTTTTTTTTTTTTTTTTTTTTTTTTTTTTTTTTTTTTTTGATGAAACTCAACAAACGTCATTCTTCACAGTGTTGGTGCGCTTTAATGCATACGAAAAAAAATTGTGTAAAAGGGATTTTCTTTCTGTCTTGTTTTTTCTTTTTTTTTTTGATATAAATTCGAAAGAACGATTTTTGTATTTCCATTTCTTATTTTTTTTTTTTCATCTATTCTCACGAATTCCAGAAAACGATATTGAAAGATAAACGAGGCGTAAAACTATGTCTTCATTCTTGTCAATCGGATCCTGATTGCACAGTGGGGCTAAAGTAGACAGGTGAATTGCGTCTATTCACGCATTGATGGAGTCAATTGATGAAGGACGTACGAGGAAGCTCGAGAGGGGAGGTTGTACGCGGTCTAACTGAGATACGTAATTAAGAGAATAAATCGATTTCATCAGAGACGTTCTCAATTTCTATGATGATTTTGTTTTTTCTTTTTTCAACGTTGCTATCCAACGAGAACGTAGTACTTAAGAAGAAAATTCAATCAATAAAAAAATAACGTCGAAGCTGACAGCGATTTTATATATCGTTGATTAACATTTTTCGATTTACGAACGATTGAAAAATATTATTTGAAAAAACAATAAGAACGTCTGAAACATTAAAAACATTTTGACAATGATCGCGTATCTATTATTAAGAAAATATTTATTATTTCTATTAAAATGTATCATTTACCTATATAAAATGTCATTGCATTCTTTATATTGTTATAAATCAACGTGTCCGTGATCAACGAAAGTAGGTCGAAATTTCGATCAAGAATAGCTTTTAAAGCACAGCCGAAGGCTGTTGCCCTCGGTAGCCATGGCAACAGGTGGCGGGTTTCTCGCGTGTATGGCCCTTCTTTACGTCTTAATACTTAGTCCATCGACTTTCGTTATATTTACGGTGTTTCCTATATACATATATATCTACCAAAGGGATGACTAGTTGTCAAATGCGGATCAAATGTGATGACGTAGGCCTGATCAATTACTAACTCACATCCCTTTACTCGAGAAAGCTTTTGCATGCGAAGGAAATATTCGAGGATAAGAGTTTCATCATTTTCGAAAGCTTCGACCTTCGATCAAGATGTTTGAAAAGTTTCGAGATTGATTATCGATCGTATAATTCGATAAGAGAGTTTCTATTCGAGAGAAACGAGAAACACGGTAGATACTCTCTTCTCGACAAGTTCTCTAAGCAAGAAGTAATCGATAATATCCCCTTTAATCGAGACGGACTATTTCGATACGAATAACGATTTGTATTGCAGCTATATATTATTAATAAATCGGTGCATTCTCTTTGCCGTGAACCGGGACAAGTCGTAAATACGGGTCAACGAAATTAAACGTACCGCGATCAAATTTTCACATGTCCTTGCTTCGATCCGTAGAACAAAAAAAAAAATATTCTGATTCGAGAAAACGAATCTCCGATATTTTTTTTAAATGAACTTAAATCGAGAGGAGGTACGCGTAATTATGTGTATCTTTTGTTAGCGCGCGTTGTATTGAAATCTTTGATTTGATTTATACGAAAACGATTAATCAGATTTGAACAACGATATCGACTTGTTCAACGAGAAAATTCAACGAAATCGCAATGACGAGAGAGAAGTCCTTTCCTCTCTCGAAGCTTGACAATAGGCTCGCCGGAATGTAGCTAAGTGCTCGACGCTATTCCTAAACCTATGACATGCGGAAATTTGGTACGATCGATATCTCGAACAGCCTGATAGATGACCGAATCGAATCGAATGGCCCCATTCTGATTGATACTGCTCGGTACTTGCTGTGGTTTCGGTACTCAATTACTCTGCTACTTGTACCATCGATTCGAGTAATATTGCACCGATACGACCACACGTTGCACAATCCACCTGCACCCTCTATTCATCCCTATCTTCCACGTGTATTTGTCCTCCACGTGAAAATGATCTCTCGGTAACCTGGAATTGCTACCGATCGATTACTCTTTCGCTTTCTCTCTCTTTCTCTGTTTTCCTCTCTTCCTTTTTTCCTATGTGAAAATATATATCATTTGTCGATATTTTACAAGGACGATTTCTACTCGTGTCTCTCTCGAACAGTATCGATCGTTTCAACGTTCAACAATATATATTTGTAGAGCAGTAAGTATAATTAGATTTAATTGTAGTTGACAAACGCATAACTATCCGCTATATATGGATATCGGTGGCATACTCGACAGAGACAGAGAGACAGACATACAGACAGACAGACAGACAGACAGATAGACAGACAGACAGATAGACAGACAGACAGACAGACAGAGAGAGAGAGAGAGAGAGAGAGAGAGAGAGATCGAGAGATCGAGATACAAACAGAATTGTTAATGAGGCCGATGATTAAGATGCACCAACCGTGTTTGCAAATTAATCGGATAATTAATGTCATAGAACATCGATCCATCGATCGATAAATCGATCAATAGATATTTCCAATCACAGAGCTAGGACAGGTTTCTCTCCGAGTATCGACGACGGAAATTCATTTGATCGCTTTGAAACGTATCGCCGAGTTATTTCATGCTCTAGAGAGAGAGAGAGAGAGAGAGAGAGAGAGAGAGAGAGAGAGAGAGAGAGAGAGAGAGAGCTGAAGAAAGAAATATAAGAAGAGATATAGAAGCCTTTCTCGAGGAAAACTTTTCCATATTTAAAATAAACTCTCGCGTTCATAAACGGCACGGTACAAACTCAATATCTTAGCAAGTCCTGTCAAACATAGACTTCTCGATACTCGCAGCTAAATTGTCCTTTGACCTGACATCGTAGATCTTCTCGGTAGTGCGAACGGTAATATCTCGAATATGCCTGAGGGGTAAACGCCATATAGAAAGCTATATATATATATATATTATATATATACTCTTTTATATAGTGTGCGTGTATGTGTGTATATATATATATACATACTATATGGGTCTGACTAAAAGACTCGTACAATTTCAAAAAACGCTTTGAACGAAATGACATTTACCGAATGGGGAGAGACCAAGAGGCAAGGTGAAGCGAAACGTTTTCGATATACACCAAGCTTTGCAACTGATATTAAACGATAGATTGGATACGCTAACGGCGTGTCCCAGTCTATAAAAGTATCCGGAAATTGTATCGATTCGAACGTAATGCCGATGCACAGACTCGATACTACTTTAATACTGCTTTGGCGTCGAACTTGCATCGTGAAAAGGTATGCTGAATTAGATGCCCGTACAGGACAAGAACGATAATCGACTCGTGAACTTTCCATACCTTATATGCTTATCGAATTCTTTCATACGCTTATTCGTCTGTGTATGTGTATACTAAACACATATATGTACTATTTACTCTTTCTTTCTCTCTCTCTTTCTCATTTAAAATTACCATTAAAATCGTATATCTGGTACTTTTTTATTTATCGATTCGATTGTAATAATTCCTGTAAAAAAAAAAAAAAGAAAGAAAGAAAAACAGTTACAGTAAAAAGAGTTAACGATTTTGAATTAAATACAATCGCAATAAATGGTTGGAAATTGTTGCCCTTTTAAAAACGTCGGCGAATTCTAGGACAGCATGTTATTTCAGCTAAAAAAAAGTGTTATTTAAAATACAAAGTGATATGAAGAAGAGGCTAACATGGCCTCTGCGTATGTTTTTTTACAGAGTTTACCGCGGCGCGCGATTTCCGCTTGCGCGTACACGCGAGAATATATTATACGGGCGAGCGAACGAAAAGCAGTAGCCCGTGAGTGCAATTTTCAATGCCCGGACGATATCACCCGATGAATATAAAATCGAACGATGCACGAACGAACGCAGGGATGTTTCGAAAGTCACCGAAATTTCATGCGTATATACTTGTGACCTGTATCGATAACTATATCGATCAATTTTCTAATGAAGCTTTAATGACGCTCACGTAGAAATATAATTTTTTTCTATTGACATTTTACGACAAATAATAAAAATAATAATAATAATAATAATGCCATATGACACAATACATATGAATAAAACCGTATCGCATAACAGACCAGATGTAACATAACAAAATAAATTACAATGGGGCAGATGCATCATAGATATGATCATACCATCAGATTTAAATATGATATAATATAATATAATATAATATAATATAATATAATATTATATAATATAATAGAATAGAATAGAATAAACGAACTACAAGGAAAAAGCAAAGAAATACACAGAATTAGCAAAGGAAATAAAATAAACACGAAGAGAATAAAAACAAACTGTAATAATCTCGCTTATTATTTCTTCTAACTTATATAACATCCGATTCGTTCATGCAGTGTAAACAATTCCGTTTTAGAAGAAATATACACAAGTATAAAAAAACTCCATTATCATAAGAACATGTAACGTAGTTCGATCATTTCTTCGAGAACGAGCAATACAATATTTCTTGAAAATTTATTCGACTATGATACATTTTAAAAGAAATAAATCATGCATATAAAAATAAATGAGAGTAAAAAACAAAATAAGGGTATTCACGCAACGACAATAATAATGATAATTATAATAAATCTATGAAAAATAATTATTATATCGTAATTAATAATAATAATAAATATATAATAATTAATAATAATAATAGTAATAGTAATAATAATAGTAACAATGATAATAATAATAGGACGCGTAATCTCATGGTCGGAGAGCCATAATTGCTCGTACGGTCGCTCATAATTCTCGTAATTGCGTCGGGTAAGTTCTGATGGTCGTAACTTAATTAAATAATACCGGGGGGCCCGTTCGTCAGAATTTCCGATGTAATATTCTCGTTCGCCTTGGCGTATCGCCACTGTGCAGACCCTTTAAAGGGAGGGTCGTTTTGTGTCCGCATCGAAGCATTTGATTATGTGTTCGCGTCTGGACCAACAAAGCTGACCTAGCTTTGTCAGAGGGTAGGAGCTTGATTTTTGCACACCGGGAACTTTCTAAATTGGCCTGATAAAGGGAGTTTTACTACGAGCAAGAGTCGATATTAACGGGTCGCATTTTCGATCAATTTCGCGGCTAATGAAACGCAACTGCGCAACGGTGCCTCGTTTTACGTGCATCGTAAAACTTTCACTTGCTCACGAAGACTGCATCTCCCTCTCACAGTATCTCTTTTTCGCGCCTCGTTGTTTCGAATATTGCGAAAGAAAAGAGAATAAACGATTTTATCAACGTTTATAAAAAGTATTACAACGAATCGTTTTACCGACTTGTTTCTCAAAGATTTACGCAATTTGTATGTTCGATTTATTTAAATTCATTCTTTCTAAAACCTCCGAACTTATATATATATATATATATATATATATATATATATACACATTATGTATATACATATATACAGGTGTTTCATTTTTTTAATAGGTTCAGTTTCTCATGAGATATTTCAATATTGCAATGTAAAGTAAATGTCCAATGTATGTATATATATATATATATATATATATATATATATATATATATGATATATATATATACATATACATATATATATCGATTGCAATAAATTCTAGATATGTCGGTTCACTATCAGCGTAACACGATAAACTGAAAAGCAATATTTCTTAAGAATAAATTGGAGCCACGCTCGATGACAAATATTCCGATACGCGATGTATAATTTATCAAAAATAAATCCCCCCTTTCTCTTTATCTCTATCTCTCTACGAGAACCTCGTTACGATGAAATTCAATTGGTCGATGGTTCGTTAAAAAAATAAAATGGTATCATCATAAAATTCATCGTGGTATTCATTGCACGATGCCAACGTTCGTTTTTAACAAAGCTTAATTGTATTAATGAGCCGTTTCATCGAAACGAGTGCTTCATCGAGCTAGTTATCGCTAGAGAAAAAGAGAGACGGAGACACAGAGAAAGAGAGAAAAAGAGAGAGAGAGAGAGAGAGAAAGAGAGAGAGAGAGAAAGATCAATATCAGTTGCGAGGTAGTTTCATCGTTGTTTCTACCTCATAGCACGATAGTTCGCAACATAAAGGTCTTCGTTTCGTCCACTTTTATCGTTCCTCTCTCTCACTCGCTCTATCTTTCTCTATCTCTCGTTCTTCTGTTACGAAAATGTTATCGTCCAAAGCGATAACGATGACCATAAGGATTTCTACTCACTCTCGTAAATTGATGTTTCCGTGTCATTGCACCTCTCGTTCGTTGAAAATCTTTCAGCTGTTGCTCTCGACTGATTGAAGATCTACGATATATATATATATATATATATATATATATATATATATATGTATGTATCTATACACACGATTATTTATCCGAACGATGTACACGCAGAGACGTGTTTCAGACGAATGATGTGATATGATGCCAACTACGTATCGTACTGATCATTATTTGCCTTTGCGACGATCTTGAAGAGTCCTTTGAAAGTTAATATTTACATTTTTATATGGAGCTTTATCTCTCTCTCACTCTCTCTTTCTCTAAGCTCTACGAGGTCACCGTATAATTACCACTAAGATGTATGTATTAACCTTGACGTTATACAATACGTATATATATGAAAATATTTTGGTATGTTTATGTTTAGGATATAATCACACGTATATTGGACATATTATATAGGATTCTACGACGCTTTTTATAAAACATTCCTTGAATAACATTTAGGTAATTATATTTGAAACCTATTACTACGAAGTTTTTTTCGATTCGATTAAACCAACGAAATGAAATCAAAACTTAGCGTGTTCTTTGAAAAGAAAACAAAAATCTCTAATCCGTTTGGTCCGGATATAAAGAATATTTTGATAGCTTCATTCTCGCGATGTAAGCCATGGCGCACCGATAAAGAAAATGCCAATAAATCCGTGCAACGAAATGAAATCTAAACTTTTCGAGCAAAAAATCGTTCGGCGCAATAAATAAAAACTAGATTTCGTCGTTTTCAATTTGAGAAAAAGAAAAGAGAAAAAGGAAAGAAAAAAAGAATGAAAAAAATATATCCTAGATCGTATCGTTCCAATTTTCATATTTTTTTTTTTTTTTTTTATTTATTTTCACGGGTCTTCCCATTCTCTCTTCTACAATTTCGACTTCGCATATCAAGAGAGGAAAAAAGAGAAATATAGAGAGAGATAGAGAGGAGAAAGAGAGAGAGAGAGAGAGAGAAGGAGAAGAAAAGGAGGAAGGGTGAATGTTCTTTCCCGAAGGAAGAAGGGGTCTATTTTCTATGGAAAAATCGCAAGGGTGGCTTTCTTGAAACATCGAATCGATCTTTCGCTCGAATGTCTCCTTTACTCCTTCGTTTTTGAAATTTTCTGACTTGGAGCGATCCGTGACGAGGAAGAAAATAGAATATTCGTGAATGAGAGTGCAGAGAACAATAACTCTTTGACCTTATGTATTTCCCAAGCTCGTTGAATCTGTCACTTTCAATTTTTTTTCTTTTTTCTTATTATTTTTTTTTCTTTTTTCTTATTATTTTTCTTTCTTTTTTTTTCTTTTTTCTCTCCCTTTTTTCTCAAGAGAATGGTATCATGCAATCCAATTTATATCCTACCTACTTACATATGTATGTATATATATATATGCATTCATACATACATATATATATATACACACATACATATATATATATATATATATATATATATATATACCGAATGAATTTTTATCATACTTTATGAAATAAAGATATTTTCGACTCGAAATAAATTTTGATATATTCTCTACAACGAATCATGAAATGATAATTACGAGTATTTACTTTCTTATGAAACGTTAGACGAAAGTTGAAGATATCAGCTGTACAAATATGAACGAATTATCATTTCCATCGTTACATCAAATTCATTAGACTTTCTCTCTTTCTCTCTTTTTCTCTCTCTCTCTCTTTTTCTCTTTATGCGTATAAAACGAAGATGATTGAAACAACTAAACGAAATATTCACCAACCTTTATTTGCTGATACAGCATTGATAAACTTTACGTTTTCGTTTCATTTAGCTACCTTTTCAATAGAAAGAATTACCATTAGGGGTTATTTTAGTTAGTACGATCGATGGATCCTTTATTCAAAGTCAGTCAAAAACGTATTTCGAATTTATATAATTGTAATTTTGTTTATCTACTTTCTTTTTAACAATACTCTCCCTTTTTCTCTATCTCTCTTTCTCTTTCTCTTTCTCTTAGTATAAAAATAATTTCGTTTGCGGAATGGCACAGAGATTAAATCTTTAAAAGCTCGGTCAGCTTCGGGTTATTTCGCACAATTACTCGCTTTCGTCGATATAATGCCCAACGAAATAGATTATACATAGCTCGGTAATGCCTCGCTTAATTCCACGAATTGATATGTAAATTTATTTAAAACAGTCTTTTTCGAGCAGCATGCTATCGCGTCTCTTTAATCGACTGATCTTTTTTGCTATTTCGTTTTTTCTTTTCTTTTTGTTTTTTTTTTTTTTTTTAATCACTGACCGTTTATTCGAATACAATATAATACGAATAAAGAGAAAAGATAAAGATAAAAAGAAAGAGAGAGAAAATTGAGATTAACGAGAGAAAGGGATTTAAAAAGAGCTAACTTGCGGTTTGAGAAAGTTTTCTCAAGCTGAAATTCTTTAGGTTAGATCCTTTTTTAATTTCTTTTCATGGCAGGTGGCTCGATTAAAGTTAAAAGATACTGGAAGACACAATGGGATAATCGAAACCTCATCGAAGAAACGAATAAATGGAAAAAGCTATGAAGACGATGAGAGAGAAACGGAGAGAGAGAGAGAGAAAGACAGGAGTAGCAAATGGTGGTGGTTGGATTGTTGATCGGTTGAAAAATTAATGGGGTCGAATGTCAAGCGAAATCGAACGAAGAGAAATGGATAGAGAAAGAAAGAATGAAACGGAAAGAAAGAGAAAGAGAGTGAGAGAGATGCTGTCGCAGTCTTTGCGTTCCAAGTGTCGTTATCGAAGAGCTTCGTTTAAATAAATTTATCCGACAACCAGAACTCAGCTGCATTCGTTATCTCTAACACCAGCTTTCACGAGGATCCCTTTAGCTATCGCCACGTTTATTTCTTTCTGTTCCTTTCAAAGGATAAAGTCTCGAGAAGGCGTATTGTATTTTATCGAAAATACGTCGAAGAAAAATTTTTCCAGAGAATTCCTTTTCTAAAGTTGTCCGAAGTATTAATCGTAGCTCCCGGTCTTAGTCGATAACTTTATTATTCATTTTTTCTTTATCGTATAATAAAACGAAAATGAAAGATAGAGAGAGAGAGAGAGAGAGAGAGAGAGAGAGAGAGAGAAGGCAAATTGCGATAAGAAAAAAAGATAAGCTTACCGATCAGAATCGATGACAAGTTGAAAAATTAATTTTTCGAGAGTACCGACATAATGAAAAATTGAAAGAACAATAACTGAGAATTATCAAGAAAAAAAGAAAAAGAAAATATCAAGAAAAAGGAAGATACACCGGAATCTTGTTATCGAACAGTTTTGTATAAATAAATTTTAGTTTAGTTACTTAGATATATTCGAGCTAAGTGCTTTTTATTTCGTACCATACACGTTTTTCGCAAAGTGCATTCCACGATCTTTTCTGAAAGCGTTGGTTAAGTCCCAAGTTTTCTCTATATATTTATGATGGTTTCAAAAAGTGTTTCGTATAAGTCGTTCCTCTTAACTTTAAAGAAAAAGAAACATATATATATATATATATATATATATATATATATATATATATAACTTTATTCTTTTCATCGAAATTATAATTTAAATTCTCAAAACAAAAACAGGGTCTCAATTAAAAATTACAAACATTCTTAATAATCCGATGTTTCGATACTAAATCGAGAATCATTTGAAATAAGATAAAACTATGAGTAAAACGTTAGAGAAGTAAATGGCGAATGAGGTAAGACTTGATTTAAACACATAGCGTAGACATAATAAGATACGTCAAAAGCTAACGACGCGGAAGTACATAAAGTAGGATTTAAAGTAACGAACGGGATTATGGTAATAGGAGGTCTTAATAAACTCTCTAAAACAGTTTTATCTCAAAAACATCGTGGCAAAGCAAAGTTCTTTGGTATATCTTACGAGTTAAAGGGAGGTTTCTCCCCTTTAACAACGTCTGTTTGTTAGTATTCCTATACTGACCGAAAGTCCACGGTCGTAGGAGTGTTTCTCTTCGAGAGACAAAACGCAAACTAGGATTTTCGTGGGATCTATTTGGTTCTAATACGAAAAGGCCACGTAGAATAATGTATACGCATATAGTTTCTATATCTATAGATATATTCCTTGGCAGACCGCGACCATGACATGAACGATTTTGTCGCCGGTAGTATGTATATCCTGCGGAAACATGTTTCTTGTTAACGCGAGCTCATAAGTTTGTGCTTCCAGAAAATATTTTAGCGATGTGCACGTTAGTCCCTAGCGGTTAAAGGTTCGATCAATCTAGCCGAAAAAAACGCGAGCTCGCGAGACGAGAGAGAAAGAGAGAGAGAAGAGAGTAGAAAAAAGATCGAAAGAAAAAGAAAAATACATAGGAAGAAAGATATAGATCGCGTTTTTAGATATATCTTGCGTGGCACCTAAGTGTCACGATTTTATTTAGTTGTTTACTCTGTATAATTTCTTTTCCAGGATTTATCACGCTTTAGAATTTATCAAGTATCAAACACGAAACGAGATCGAGGAGAAAGGTTTTCCTTAATAAAAAATAAGATAAAATAAGATGAGGATAACGGATGATCCTTTGATACTATACGAATTCGTATCGAGATCACTTGAACATCGTGAAAGATCTTTATATTTGCGGCACCCCGATCGTCCGATCAACGCATTAACCATCCTGAAGCCAAGTCGACGTTGTTGTATCCGTGGAATCCAACGGGGGAATCCAGATCGTTGCTTGCTGCGGATACGATAGACGAAGAAGATCGATCAAGCCCGATCGATGGCTTCACGGATCGTGCGACGGTATTCTCATTGTTGTCCGTCGAAGCTGAAACCGCCTTGATTGATGACATTGCATAGGCGTACCGAGCTCGACTATCGGGTGGTATGCTACTTTGCAAGACAATAGTCTCTCTCTCTCTCTCTCTCTCTTTCTCTCTGTATCTCTATCTCTCTATATCTTGCTCCTTCTTTTCTCGTTTATTCCTCACGAAGATGAGAGGGAGAGAGAAGGAGAGAAAGAGAGAGGAGTTCAGCAAGCAATAAAATGTAAAAAAGTGACGAGTCCTGTCTATCCTTTTTTAGCTTCGATCCAGCTTTCGCTCTTTCATATCCGCTAACCGGTCCATGAATAAAATATAGGCAGGTCGAGAAAGAGGGGGCATCGAAATCCGCTTTGGCACACCCCACGGTTCTTTTCACCTTCTCACCTCCTCTATCCACCTTTATTTCACTGTTACTCCCCCCAAAATCGTCTACTATTCTATATATCATAGGTGAACGAACCCCCGACGTTAATCAACCTGAGTGCCACGCGTCGTTCGTTTGATCTCGTATAGATCCACGGTTTCGAATTCGACGATATCCAACGCGTTCGATAAGAAACGTATTATCAAATATACGATCGGAGTTAAATTCTTTTTAGAAAAAGAGGGAACGAGGGATAGAGGGATAGAGAGAAAGAGAAAGGGAGAGTTCTTTTCGATAGCTACTCAGAAGAAAGTAAGTATTCCTTCCTTCCCTCACTTTGTCATTCAACAATTTTCTTCTCTTTAACTTTCCAATCCCTTAACTCAACTGCCACGCTTGACTTGGTCCTTTCCTTTCTCTTTTTCTCTTTTTTCTTTCTTTTCTCTTTCCCCATGCTCGCTGGTAAGAGAACCTACATGTTTCCATGCTTCCGGAACATTAACCGAAGCGTAAATACGAGCTCACCGCGGAAACTGGATACCTTCTTATTTTCCTTTGGCATCGAGAAGCGAATCATTCTCACGAGCAATAGATTTCCTCTTCGAGAAATCGAAAATAATATAATGGCGGGAAGTATGAAAAAATATGAATAGAAAAGAGAAACAGAGAGAGAATATGAATAAGGGAAACACGAGAAACGGAAAAGAAATCATTGATTTTCTTCTTACTTCTTATTTCGTATTATACTTGCGGAGTATGGGAAAGATAGTGGCACATTTTTCTGAGATCACAAAAACGTGGTTAGCTCATAAAACTCGAAGTACTTTCTTCGTCGTCGTCGTCGTCGTCGTTGTCGTCGTCGTCGTTGTCGTCGACGTCGTTGTCGTCGTCAAGTTTCGTTCTTGGCATCTCGCCAATATCTCGACGAACGGGGTGGTAACATATTCAATGGTAATAACAAGATGTTAAACGTAACGAAACTCTAATCGATCATTTTAGTGGGTTACCATTTTCAAATAGGTCTCATCGTACGAACGAGCTCATTTTTTAAATTGTTTCCGTTGGTTACTCTTTTGTTCTCGACGAAATTAGACAAAATCGTCGAGAGCACATACTTTTTTATCCAGGTATGTACGATTCGAGCAGACACATACCTATTATAAATTCTCTTTTAACAATATCTTCAACCTATTCACGTATGTATGTGATTTTGGTGCTCCAAAAAAATTCCTTCCGAAAAATTTTCAGGTAAAACGTTTTTAATAAATTAGTTCGTTACTACTTACTCGGTAGTTCATAAATAAGTAACTACTTATTTTCGAATTTTGCAAATTACAGTCGAAAGTAATTATAATAGAAAAGTGCATTCGTCGAATCATTATTTTTATCATCGTCAAAAATTTTTATCGAAAGATAAACTTTGACTTGATGTCATTTCGATGAATCGGTTGATCTAATATCGATAACAAATTTTTGTTCGTGCTTTTTTTCTTGCATTGTCAAGTATCGTATTCGGAATCGTAATATTTTTATTAGTGGTACGGATAAAACGCGATGCGTACTATCTGTCAAAAAAGTCTAAAATTCGTGAGAGTTAGTTTGTATGAATAATGAAAAAGAAAAAAAAAGAAAAAAAAAGAAACAGAAAAAACACGCTTGCAACGTCGGTATACTTTATTCTCCTTTTTTTTATTACTGTTTTCTTCTTTCTCTCTCTTTTCATACGCATGCCTGTATGTATGTACATATTTGCTAAAAAGCGTCATTATTTCTCGTTTCCAGTATATCATCCGTAAAGAGTTCGACACGAGAAAAAAGAAAAAAAGGAGAAAAGAAAAAGAATTATCACGCATTTCTACAAAAACAAATACCTTCGTTCCTTATCTTTGTCAAGTTTTTTCATACTTCAAAAGTAAAAACAAATTAATTATAGGACGGAAAAATATAATAATTACCAACGATATCGTAAAAGTTGAAAAATAGAAAACTTTAATGTTTCGAAGAGAGAAAGAGAGAGAGAGAGAGAGAGAGAGACAGAGAAAAAATATCTATCAAAGATATTCGTTATTTTAATTACTCGTTAAAACGACGTCCAAAATCTTGATATCTTAAACGACGTCGAGACTCGTTAATGTTTCACGAACACCTTAAACAAAAAATAAATACGTAGGTAAAGCGTTGGTGGATGATATTCTTGTGTGAAAGAGGAAAACCATCGTTATTTCGTGGTTAGCCGAAGAAAATAGCGGTTTTCTTGAGATGCACGTTAATTTATCGTAAAATCAGAGAGGAAAGATAGGAGAGAAAGACAGAGAGAGAGAGAGAGAGAGAGAGAGAGAGAGAGAGAGAGAGAGAGAGAGAGAGAGAAGCCGAGAAAAAGGAAGATAGATATTTCAAAGATTATCGAACTAGGAGAGTCTTTTAAGTCGAGGTTACCGACGTATATCTAAACGGAAGTAATCCGACCGCAAAACCTCAACTAGGGTGAATCTCAAAGACCATGAGAATTTTATTCACACTCGTTCTAACGATTTTCTTTCTTTTAACTGTCGGATAAGTAGTAAGTACGTAGATAGTTAGATAATTTTCAGAAATTCAACGAAGTCGTTCGCCGTAAGCGAACATAACTCACTTCTACCAAAGTCATAATTCGTCTTACGAGTCAGACTTAGATTATCTTACGGACGAGAAGAGCACTGAAATAAGAGAAAAGTATTAACCCATGAGAGATCGTAGATCTCGAATTTGCTCTATCCAACATACAGCCGAAAGATATCGAAGACGAATGGTAGGTAGGTAGGTAGGTAGGTAGGTAGTTAAGTAGGAAAGGATACCTTACCCCGACAAACTCGATGGACTTTGCGATTTAATGAAGCTCGAATTCCACGCGTTTCGCATAATCTTCTTCTTTTCCTTTTCTTCCTTCTATTCTCGACCCTCTTTCTAAATCCATCAACCAATTCAACGATCCCTTTTTCTACGATAATGTAACATCAGACGGCTTGAATTCGTTCACTTATTTTTCATTCACGATCTTCTTTGATTTTATCGTACCACAATTCTTTCTCTCTCTATTTCTCCTTCTTCTTCTATTTGACACGAATTTTTTTATTTCTTTTTTTTTCTTTTTTACAAAAAATTTTAAAAAACTATGGTAACGTTTTACGATCGATAAATCTTCTCTTCGTTTTACCTATGAAGAGGTAAAGTATACGTATATATAACACGTAACATTTGAATTGTGCATTCGAACAAAGTGTGATCCAATAACACCCTGGAAGCATCAGACATCTTCAGTAAGCGAGCACGTCTACTTTAACCGAGGACGCATCCTTAGTTTCCAGACTGTTACGTTATCCATTTCTATTTTAAATGCAATCGTCCGTGGATTCGAAGTAGCATTGTTGCGAACGAACATGATACTTTGGTGGCAAAGCGTTAGTTTCTTTTCATTCTCATCTCGTTTCTTCCATGGAGCTCTTGAATTTTTAGTTTCTTTTTTTTTTTCTTTCTTTCTCTCACTTTTTTTGTTTTTTTCTTCTCATTCGAGATAATTAACTCGTTTTGTTGGAGAGATAGAAAGAGAGAAAAAGAAAGAAAGAAAGAGAGAGAGAGAGAGAGAGAGAGAGAGAGAGATGTGAAAGCGTTGCTCGAGTCGATTTTAGTCGTGCCCATGGACGCATGCGTTCCGTGGGATTTTGTTAAAGAGAAAGAAAGAAAAAGGGAAAAGAGAAAGAGAGAAAGAGAGAGAAGCTGTTAAGCCTCTTTTTCTGCTCGCAATACATTTTCCATCTTTCACACCTCAGTAGTCTTTTCTTTTTCAGTTCACTACTGAGATAAATCTGTGTGAATAAAGATAGAAAAAAAGATAGAAAGAAAGAAAGAAATAAAGAAAGGGAAAGATAGTCACTAGCTTTTCTTGTTGCCTTCGTTTTTCGTACGTATAAACGCGGGAAACACGTTCACTCATGAGAATATCAGCTGGCGAAGAAACACAGTAAATTGGATGTCATAACTTTTGCTACATGATGCTACTTCGACGATGAAAAATGGGATCGCTCGGTTAGATTCACCAAATATCAGTTATTACCTTAGTAAACCGAATCGTACTCTTTAAGATTCTCGCGACGTGCTCTTCCTCGTTAATGCCACAAATTTCATTGTAATTCTGTCGTCAAGAGGATTCAATGGTATTTAGGTTACCAACGTGATTGTTATACGTCACCGACACTAACGAGTGGAAAATGCGTTCTCGTTACTGATCGTAAAGCTAATGGTACGTATGACGACGACGACGACGACAACGACGACGACGACGATGACGACGATGGCGACAACGACGACAACATTTTCACAAGTTAATACGGTCATCAATTTTTTTCGTAATCGAAAATCCCGTTTAATCGTGTCCCATTCTTTCTCGGACTTGTATCGTAACTTAAGATCGCACGATCTTTTCCGATACTTCAAATTCATTGCATCGAAACGTTGCAAGTGATTCATACGAAAGTTTGAATAAATCGTTCGAACACTTTCGAACACTTCCATCCAATTGAAAGAGATTAAACGAGGCGATCGTTAAAACGTAACTGAACCGTTTAAATTCCAAACGTTACGCCCTATACAAGGCTTTCGAGATATTCATTTCTCTTTGACTGATCTCACGTTTACGAAGAAAATTTTTAACTCAAATATTTATGTATATGCGTACGTGAGTGCGTATCTTTTGCATATATATATAATTCTCTTCAATATCGAGAGAAAGCTATTCGATAAATATTTCAATGGATACATCCAATTCCTTTTTCATTATCAATCAGATATTTCTTTTCATCGCGACATTTGATCCGAGAAGTGAGTAACGTTTCCTTTCGCGAAGTTCATTTTATTTCTTATCGTCGCAATCGTTTCGATCGTATCGTCTCGAAAGGAATCGTTAATTTTATCAATTGATTTAACGTCACTATTTAAAATACTTTCCGTTTCTACTTTGCATTCTATTCTATTCTCTTAACGTTCCACATTGGAAAAGAACAAATAAGTTTATCGAGACAATTTGCGAGACAGAAAGAGAAAGAAGAAAGAGAGAGGAGGAGAGAGGGAGAAAAAGTCATTTCAATTTATCGGACTCGTACTCGTCGACCGATTATACGCTTTATCGTTGACGGAAAGTTCTCGGTGTATCGCTCGCAAATCTACTACGATTGAGAGACCAACTTTGAATTGCGATGAAATTACGGGGAAAGTTATAAGTGCGCTTCGAGTGAGTTCAAAAAAAAAGAATGAACTTACCAAGTATACTACGTGGATTAATTAAGCAGAGATGAAGAGAGAAAGGTAGATAGATAGATAGATAGATAGATAGATACATAGAGAGAGAGAGAGAGAGAGAGAGAGAGAAAGAGAGAGTCATTCGATAAAAGATTAATCGATCGTCATACGATGAGTTTGTTATTTTTCGTGAACGTTAGCAGAGTAGACTCTTTTAACGAGATCTAACAACTCTTTGTTCTTGGACGTTTCAACTTTCCTAACGATGTATGTAAGTAAAAATATAGTTAGATGATTAGATAAAGAAAAAGATGAAAGTAACTTGCCACGAAACGATCCGTCACTGTTTTCCTTTTTTCTTTCGTTTCGTTTCTTTTCTTTTTCCTTTCTTTTCTTTTCGTTTCTTTTCTTTTCTTTTCTTTTCTTTTCTTTTCTTTTCTATCTCTTACACTTAGTCAGTTCAGATAAGTACTTATACTTTCTGTTTGTGTATTGTAAATACACACAACGTCAGATTACGATAATGGGTAACGTGGGATATGATAACAGTTTTCTACCTCCATTTTTCGCCCACGCAGTTGATGTATCGTCTCGTTCGTCTGTTAGGTGTCTTATAACGAGGTCATTTATTTCTTCCGACGGTGTTTCTTATCGTTAGAATCGTCCTCCTGGCTTTTGCTCCCAACTTACTAACGAAACAGAATTTCCTCGAACGGACGTAGCTCCGATAAAAACGTGCCAACGTCCTTCCCTTCGATGTTAACGAATCATTAGCGAAACGATTTTTCCAAAATTTAGATAAATGGTGGTGGGTCTCTTGCTATCGGATAACAAATAAATTAATAAAACTAGATTTTGTAACTACGTTCAGGGGAAGGAGAGGATGGCGGGGGGGTTTAAATTAGGTATATTGGATACGTCGGTCGTTTATTATTCTTTTTTGAAGAAAATCAAAATTAATCTAACTGAGAAAAAAATGAAAGAGAGAGGAAGAGAGAGAAAGAGAGAGAGAGAGAGGGGGGGGGAGAGGATACCGATTGTAGTAGAAATTTAAATGGAATACGTGGGCTACGTGGTATACGAAACGAGGAAAATTTCACAAGTGACATCGATTCGTTCCGAACAAATCCAATCAACGCTTTCGATTCAACGAAACGTTCTAATGTAGACCCCGACAAACGAAAAGTAAACTTCTCTCTTTCTCTTTCTCTTTCTCTCTCTTTCTCTCTCTTTCTCTCTCTCTCTCTCTCTCTCTCTCTCTCTCTCTCTTTTCCAGCATTGGTAAAACAGAAGGAAAATTAAATATCGAAGCGAGCATAGAATGAAACGACGATCCAGTCTCACGATTTTCTCGATTTTCTATACACGTGGTATGTGTCTGTGCAGATATTTATATATAGTATGTATATATATATATGTATGTATCTACGTGTGCGAAAAGGTTACATCTGCAAGAGTAGAACGTGCGATTTTTCGCAATAGCTTTGCGATGTAGCGAATTTCCGAAGGCTCTCTGATTTCAACGCCTCTTCTATCGAATCGTCAGCGGTCGGCCGCGCCCATTCCTCTCTCTCTCTTTCTCTTTTTCTCTATCTCTGTCTCACCCTTCTCTTCTTTCTCTCCCACTCGTTTCTCACTCTTCCGTTCCACTCACGCTTCATCTCGTTCTGATTGCTACATGCTAGTTTTACGTGTTTCGTGCTCGACCAGCCGACATGCTGCATCACATCGAGTACCGTTTCAGTGAGCCGTTAAAGCTTATAACATCAAACAATTCGTAGTAACATCGTGTAACAACGAAACATCCTATAGAAATCCACGACTCTTTACATGTTAGATTCTTCTATACTAAATTCTATCAACAACGCGAATCTCGTAGAAATGCTTTCGAGGATTTCGAGTGACTTCTTGTCTCTCTTTTCATGTTTTCTCTGCCGATCTTTTCTTTATTCGACATGTAAATATTTTTTATGTTATTTGAAATAATTTGAAAAATAAAGAAAAAAGAGAAAGAAGAAAGAAATAATACGCTCCTTTCCTTAACGCTCAACGTGATTTTATCAAGCTATAATATGTAACTACGTGCCATTTTCTTTGTCGCATAACGACAAAGCCACGTCGTTTACTTTGTTCGTAAGGGCTAAAAGGACGAAGGATTAAGGGCTGAGTAACTCGGTCGACATACTTTTTAAACGACACTTTAAGAAAAACTTTTTCTCAGAACATTAGATTTTGTTCGCATGTTTTATAGATCTTTTTTCTTTTTTTTTTCACTCTCTCTCTCTCTCTCTCTCTCTTTTACTTCAACCTTTACGAACTTTTACGCGGTAGATATTTACATTTTATTAGATATTTTCTATGCCGATAAGTTACAACGAGCTCGTACAATCGTATAACCCGTTTTATAATTTTTCTAATGAGGTATAAACGATGAAGAGTAAAAAGAAAAAATAAAAGAGAATACAAAGTTTTCTATTCTCTTTCTTTTTCTTTTAATCGATAATTAAAAATCCTATATACATAAAAATCCATTAGAAATAAGCTAGATGTAATAGAGAACGTTCTTTTATATTCAAAGAGAAATGTGAAAAGATACGTTTACGTTGTAGTATCTACGTTCAAGCTTACTTTTCTATTCGTTGTATCTTTACATCATAGAAAAAAATTCTGATACCATCAACGTAATAACTTCTATTAGGAAATAGATCTATTATAATATATGGATCCTTTCAAAATATTTGAACATTTCCTCTAAGCAAGCGCATTTACTTTATATGAGAAATTTACATGCATATATACTTGTACACATATATACATAAATATATATATATATATGTGTATATATATATATATATTTATACATATACCCTAACATCTAAACATTATCAAGCAATTTTCTAAATAACATGAACGGATGAAAACAGATATCTATCGAGAAATTTCGAAGATCAAGAAGAGAAATAGAGCAAGTATCGATCAATATAATAGCAGAGATCCTTTAATCTGATCCTTCTATCCGACAGCTTATCAATTAGTTGAGAATGATTAAATGTATCTAATGTATCACTCAAGACGCCTATCGAATCCCTTATTCTCTTTACTACGAATCATTGGATCTATTCGTGAACTCAATAAATTGGAAACACCGCTCGTATAGTCCTCAAGGGAGGTAGTTCATTGTATGTACCTTCTCATAAATAATTCCTAGAGAGAGTGGCACGTCGTTTACGTCGCTGGAAGTCTTAAGAAAGTTTCGACTAGTGGTTATAGACTGTTAGAGAGATAGAAAGAGAGAGAAAGATGCTAAATGGTGAGTGGGTTCGTAAAGATTAAGAGAGAAAGCTTTGCGAAAAAGCTTTAACGCGGATTTTCACAAATCTCACTTTTTCCCTGTTTGCTCATGCTTTCTGTCTCTTTCTCTCTTTCAATCTTTCCCAACATATCGTTACGCGACATATTCGTAGATTAGTTTCAAACACAAACAATAGATCATCCTATTTCGTTGTGGCTTCTTTCCTCGAGAGTAGATAATTACGTACCCGTATATTGATAAACCAGGAACAAAACTAAAACAAAAGTACTGGCAATGTTATACGTAAGTGGAATTAAAAAAAAAAAAAAAAAAATAATAAAGGAAAGAAAAGTGATTTTGTAATCGAACCAATATATTTAGATCTACGATTTCAATTTATTACATTCACATCGCATCGATCCGATTAAAAAATGTTGAACAATACCTACTAGCTTTACGTTATTTACATCTTTCATTCTCAAACAATTGTTCGATTCAATTATATCATATGATACTTAAAAAAGAATATAAAAAAAAAGATATGAAATTGTAAGGTTATCAACTCAATGATTTTAATTTTTTATCAGATTTTAAAAATAATACGATTCGCGTAATGAAAATTTCATCCAATTTGATACTTTCACAATCCAACATGGTCTCTGTTGGAAACGCATATCTCGTACTTAGGTACGTATGTAATCAAGTAGTATTCATGTAATATAAATATGTATCTATACATTGCAAAAAGTTCGAAGGCCAGTCTTCCTGAGGATATCTACTCACTTCGTCGATCTGGTCTGTCCACTATTCTAAAGCTCTAGACTAATTTCAAAGCAACTGCAAATTTCCGCAGGCCGAAGAGCTGTACGGGCTATACAGAATAGCTTAGTTTTAATGCTCGCTCAACTCGTTCTCATCTCTACTAGTTTCTCCTCTCAACACACCTCGAGCTCGTTTCATTATTGTTGAGTATACGATGGTATCGAACCTGACAACTTTGTTCTAAAAACAACAACGGTATCGTTGTCGATGAAGCAACAATTACCTAACTGTGTAACTATAAAAGGATGCTCTTGGAAATATGCAAATTCATGGGATAAATTAATCAAAATTCATAGAAACATTTTCACGGTATGAACTACCGAATGTGTACGTCGACAACAAGGAAGAGGGGAAAAAAGAATAAATTATTCTGACGTAACAGTTTATCAAATAATCACAATTATCTAAATGGAAAGCATTCAACGTGTTAAAAAATTATGAAAATATTTCTAAGACTAAATGTAGATATATCACTAGGTTTTCTGGATAAACGAAATAAACGTGGTTTCCCTCAAAAGCATATCTTTGGAAAACCGCTCGAATTACGGATGCAAATGTAAGATTCCAAGAGTCTGCTTAGCTTTGCTTTGAGAATCTTTGATCGTAGAAAGAGAGAGAGGGAGAAAGAGAGAGAGAGAGAGAGAGAGAGAGAGAGAGAGAGAGAGAGAGAAATACATCGTTGATCAAACGTGATCCACGTTCCCATCGTTGTATATACTTACTTCAAAAGACGTAATCCTGTATGCTTCCTGTCGTGAACACGTTCGCTCAATAACAGAATTATTTAGTGCAAATAGGAACATACGGTACTAGATAGAATTTAGTATAATAAAAAATAAAATAAAATAAAATAAAAAAAGCACGAAAAAAAGTGAAATTTAAATTCGTTTCGATTCTCGTTAAAATACTTCCTATAATCTTAAACTAGACTTTCCCTATATGTATATATTTATTTATCTCACGATTCAAATCTACTTTAAAAATGTTACTTTCATTCTATCACACGAATGTCGTCCATTCAACATACTTGACGCATAGAATAAGTATACGTACATATAGATGTAGATACGTACGAATATATGTAAGTACGTATTACTCAAAGCTTTCTCAACATTTGGATTTTACAAATCAAACGAAGTATCTTTTTTATTTACTATTATCGCATTTTTACTATAGACGAGATCGAAGCTTTTAAAAGTTTGATAAAAATTGTTAGTTTCGATTACGCGAAACGATTATTACTATGCAATGTATGTCCTATGTATTCTCTCGAGCATAGATGTTATCAACAACGTGATATATTATCAATTTCTACGTTTCTAATGACACAATAATATATATATACGTATACATATATTGTGCATTTTCTATAGGCATAATAAATTAGAAATGAAGTTATTGCAAAACGATAGCGAATTAACGCGGATTACATCGACGAAGTGTGTTTCTATATAATATCTACACGTAACAGTAGGTAGTACGTGTACTATAACCCAGCTGTGGCTTTTCAAAGTGGTCTGCTTTATCGTCCCGGAACGTTCGTAATCTCGTTTATCGGAAATTCGAAATTAGTCGCGGTTACGGTGATTTGAAGAACGCGATTCGTGCGATGACGAAAACGATTTTCCGATTGTCGGGAGCAAACGAACGAACGAACCGAACAACGACGTGACATTTCGATGTTCCTCCTTTTGTTTGTCTACTTTCAAAATCTTTCCGAAAAATCCTAATTTTGTTCCAAAAAATTTTTCTATGAATAATAGAGAAGGAAAAAATAAAAAAGAGGAATGCTTTCTCGAACAGATGTATTTTATAATTTCGTGAAAGCAATTTTGTTCTTTACACGGCTGGAACATCGTTTCCCTATCTCATTCTTTTTTTCTTTCTCTCATGGATTTAGGTGAAAATAATGTTCTGTTCTCGCACCCGGTTCATCGTTAAGCTGCTCCATTGAACTTAATTGCTACTAATTCTCTTTTTCTGCTCGATATTTCTCTCTCTCTCTTTCTCTCTCTCTCTCTCTTTCTCTCTTTCTCTCTTTCTCTCCCATTTTTACACCTCTTCTTTAATTATTTAGTCAAAAGAATAAATTTTAATTTAACACCGATAGTAAAGATTTTTATCTTTTCGTGAAAGAATGCGAAATAGGAAATAAGAGAAAGAACGATTTTTTAACTGTGTATCGTCATCGAAACTCCTAAGACTGCATTAACCTATTTTCATGAGAATAGTTGCTACTGGGATGTAGCCGTGAGTAGTAAAGCGAATAAAACGACACGGACATAATCGGGCTGCGAGACGAATATGTTTTGAAAAATATTATGCAAACATGAGAGAGAAGCAACTGTAGCATTCCACAGGTTTGAAATCGCTTACCGGTGTACTTTCCCATACTTGAAAATTCCAACAACAATAATAACACGAGCTTATATATGTGTTATGAATGCACTTTATTGTAAAAGCAATGGTTTCTTTTATAAAAAAGAAATGTGTATGCGTATAAAGTTATTGCAATTAAACTATTGATATTTCGTGTGAATCTTGTATATATATATATATATATATATATATATATATATATATATATATATGTTACATTCAAATAGTATACTTTCAATACTATTTCATTATTGTGTTATAAGTTATCGAATAATGTCTAAGATATGTTGTAAGATGAAAGGATTTAAATTGTCTAAGTTTAATTTATTAGTGTTATTAATGTTTTATTATATACGTGTTCTATTGTTATCAGAAATATAACTATTTAAGGGATACCAATTTTGGATACCACAAATATTTATCGCTGTGTAAATCGAAGAAATAGAGAGGAAATAGAAAAAGAAAGAAAGAGAGAGAGAGAAAGAAAGAGAGAGAGAGAAAGAAAAAGCTACTTCCAAAAATGATCTTTTCTGTATAAATGCAGTATAGTTTTATTTAACATAAAGTAAATAACTTAAATTTATCATGCGTCTAACAAGGGCAACCTTCGAGATAATATTGTTACGAGGAAGTATAGCTACGGTGAAGGTTCCTTTAGATTCATAACACAGAGATGATATCTCACCCCTATTCTCGCGTGCAATTCTTGAAAAATAAGAGAAAGGTATCGCACTACTTTTCGCGAAGGAACGGAAAAATGAAAATCATTTTTGCCATCGGCAGAAAACTTATTACACGAGGCAGGATTTTCTTGGAAGAATTTCCTTCGGTGAATTATTTTTGAGAGAGAGAGGGAGAGAGAGAGAGTACATATATATATCCTATTATATATATATATATATATATATATATATATATATATATATATAAATATCTTATATTTATTACACGTTCTTATCTATCGCACAGGTACGTGCGATAAGTCTTGCATCTCGTGTTGCATCGGATTACATGCGCTTTAAAAGCATTATTTCGTTGTCGAGAACAGAACGATATTACGTTGCGCGAATGCGGAATATTTTCAGAGATTGCACGAGCGGCCAGGCGACACCAATGGCGCCGTCCATAACGCAGTAGGACTTCGTAGGAACATACGAGTTACCTAACGAATTTAACTTTCTTCTTACGTTCCGTCTTCCGTGGCTGTGCAATTTGCATTTGCTTAATTAAATTTTCCGTTCGAGCGGAAACGTGCTACTACGATCGACCATCTTTTATAACATACATACCGTGCGACATTTATACGCAACAGTGTACTTTCGTACACTGTTTCGAAAAATATCACGTCTCGATTACTACTACAAAATGCACAATGGTGTTATACCAATCGAAAATACCACAATGTGATTAAAAATACGAATTACAAGCCCAGATTTCATGCTTTCATGTCGATGTAGAAATTTTCGAGAGATAAACAAGCGTATGTCGGTATGTAAAACAACGCGATGTAGCTCTCGAATCGATTCGATCGATCGTTCATCGAATTCCCAGAAGGCTTTTAACGTTATCATCGATACAAATAGAGAGTGGATACTAGTAGTATATTTCTCTTTTCTTTTTTTTCTTTTATAATCTCTTCGATTGTTAGAATTTCTTTTTCTTTTCGCCCATATCTATCTACGCTTTTTATCCTTACGCTCGTTTCCTGACTCGCTCGTATACGAGCGAGCGAGTAAGCTACGATCTTTTATCCGACTAATATCGCCTAAAGGAAGGAAGGATCGAGGAAACCGCTTCTAATGTTTCTGTTTACCGTTCGTGGCTTTTGCAAGAAACGTAATTCACGTCTCGAGTAAGGAAATATACGAGAACGTGCATACACCTATAGATACCGTATGTCACACCTACATACGTACGGAACTTCTCATTTTTTCCTTTATTTATCTTTTATTTATTCACGTCTCTCGTCCTTCGATATCAGCGAATCGATCTCCAGAGTATAGTCCAATCCGTTCTCTCTATCTCACCTCTCATTCTTTCTCTCTCTCTCTCTCTCTCTCTCTCTTCCCTTCCCTTAACCCCTCTCCAACCCTTTCCACCCGTCGCTCAACCATCCTCAGTCCACCACTCGGATCCACTTTATTTCCATTCCCGTGCTCGTTCCATACCCTTTTCCTTCCCAACCCCCTCGCATTTATTGCTAAACTTCCCCTTCCACCAACATTTTTCGATTCTTACTCTGCAGATTTTGCGCTTTATAGTTTACGATTGTATCGATAAAATGTCAGAAACGGCGTAACGCGTGATTGCCGTTCTGGAATACGGTCAATGAACATGAGAATCGAACGATTTCAAATAGGTAGGTATTACTCTCGTTTATCAGAATGATCTAATGAAAAATTTCTTAGATAAAAAATAAAAAAAATAAAAAACCCCATGAATTATTCGAATTTCTTTCGTACAGTATAGATATCCGTCGAACCTTATTCGCGTTTCATTTTTATCGAAAAAATGATTCTATTAGAAAGTAGCTTTATTTTTAAACGCGTTCACGTAATTTTAGCATAGTAGATACAACCTAGACTAGTTTCTTCTTTCTGATCTAAACGATAATGGAAAAGACTCGATGGAAGAATTCTTATCTCTAACAACGATATTGAGAATTTCGAGTTGATGGTTGTTGGCAAACGGAATAATTACGATGGCTCTTCTTCGAATATGAAATTATCTGAAATTCAACTCGTAAAGGAAGTTTTGATCAAAGAGAAACAAGAAAGGCAAGTTATAATGGTATATACGGAAAGCATATTTCGAATGCTTCGTTAGACTTTGCTATAGGCTATGTTCCTTAGAGCAACGAGAGGAATTGAAAGGGTCTTACACACCTAGTGCTACAGTACACATTCTCACCCAAAATTTGAGCTCGTATGTGCCACGAGGAACGACATATGGCACGACATTATCCGGCTTAAGTTAAAGCATATTTCTCGCGGGACAAGTACACGAATAATCTTTGCCTTTCGACCTTTATCTTATTTTAGAATTTTACTTTCTCTCTCTTTTTGCATTTGTCTGATATTTTCTTAAAAACTCTCACCTATTGGCGCCTATCCTCTTTGGCCGGATTGCGATTAGTTTTTTTAACGACTATTGCGTAGTGTATTTCTAAGTCGTCTAATCTGATTCGAGTCTAGTGGGAATACACAACGATACCGCATGGGTGAAGCTTCTAAACTTTACGATGCAAAGCCTTACGAGTTTCATCTCATTTACATATCCAACTATCACACCTATACCCCCACCCCCTGCCCTCATCCCCAACCCCATCACATGCAAACCACCCAACTCTTACCTGTGTAATATTAAATTATACCTACTCCATTCGCGATTTTCTTCGCTGATACAATTTTCCGCTAGGGTGTTCAATCATAAATATAGACAGGAATATCGATGGGATTGCTTTGCGTTTGACGTTAAAGCTTTGCTTTCCTACGAAATGAAATTTCTGTGACTGAAACTTTCTATATGTATGTATATGTATATAGAACATTGAATGAATAATGAATAAATGAATAGATCTAAGATATGTATGTGCATTACAAGAATAGAAAACAAAACAAATTCTGCAAAACTGTGTTTCTTCAAATCGAACACTTTCACATTTCATTATTATTTTATTATCCACGAAACTTCCTTCTTGTAACTTGCTTCTAAACCTGTTCTAACTCTTTAAACGAATAATACCAAGAAAATTAGCATTAATTGTATGAGTTTTTCTTTATCTTACGAAGAAGTCTGTTTTACTAGACGAATAAACCACGCGGCTTTTACGCATAGCAGCATGCAAAAGCGTTTATTCCAACTGAAGCAGAATTCTGTATGCACGAATGAATGGAACAATAAGGTGTTTTGATGTCTAATGTACGTTTGGTTATATCTTCTTGGTCTCTCCGTCTCTCTCTCTCTCTCTCTCTCTCTCTCTCTCTCTCTCTCTCTCTCTCTCTCTCTCTCTCTCTCTCTCTCTCTCTCTCTCTTTCTAATTCTGTAGTTTGCATCGAAATAGTCAAGAGGAAATTCTAGCAATGTATTTATGTTACAGAGAATACCCATGTGAGAAAATGCCATCTGAAATTAGTTTAGCAGCGTAATTATGGACGGCGAGGTCCCCTTTAATCGCTTCTAATCAGGCTTATAACAATTAAAACTTTGCTCACCTCTGCCCGAGTTATCTACTTCGCGTAGGTATACACTCTCTTCTCAAGATCGATTATTGTCTCCTTCGATGTACCATCTCTAACGTGTCGTCTGAACGTAATTAACTTTACTACTTGATCCTTATCATTTGTCCTCTTGATTCGAACAATGACACGTAATTAGCGATGAAAAATGATAATAAGAAAAAAATCATCCCTCGTCCTAATCGAAGGAGATATTCCCTTATAACTACTATATTAACGCGATAACCAATAAATCTCGACCTTCTAATAAGCGATAAAATCAAATAACGAATATTTGCTATAGCGATTAAAGATCTTTGACATTCAAAACACGTCGTCTTGAAACAGGTATTACTTGACTTGGAACAACTGAAGAAAATGCAAGCGTATACGATCAATCATGTTTCAAGAGAACCCTTGACAAAACATTGCCCTAAGTAAACGCAACCCAGACGCAATCTACCGTTGAAATCACTTTCGAAACATCAATTATTCTTTTCTACAACATTCACTACTACAAAACATACTACATACTTTTGCTCCTCATTTTCTTTTATCATTGGACACGAGATTGTTCCCTTCTTCTTTTTCTTCTTCTCTCTCTCTCTCTTTTTTTTTTTCTTTTTCATTCGAATATAGAAAATTATTGAAATACTTTAACAGAATAAAACTATACTTTAATATCGAAACAGTCAACATCTGGATTCTTTTCAATCGCTATAAAAATTACTTTGGATTTTTTATTAAACCGGACATATGGCGTTTTAAGGTTGGCGAAAAAAGGGAGAAGACCTTTTTTCTTTCGACAATGCTCGCCGGGTGTGAACTCAAACTGAGACAGTCTGTTTTGAGTGTGATAAGAGATATCCACTCGGATTTCCTCTACCATAAGGCCAACCTTTCCGGCGTCGATATTGCCGTCGAACAATGAGCCACGGAATCGTTCGTGCAAACCCTTTCTCTCTCTCTCTCTCTCTCTCTCTCTCTCTCTCTCTCTCTCTCTCTCTCTCTCTCTCTCTCTCTCTCTCTCTCTCGTTCTTCCACGAATAGGATTACGGGTATCAGCTTTGCGACCGACAATAGAAATCGTCGAATCGAGATGACCGCGATAATATGCAATTATTTGCACCGAGGTTATCGAGAGTAGCCTAAAGTTTACAAGATTACTGCGATCCTTCGATGTAGACACGTATTTTTCGTTATATCAGTTTCCTAAAAATAAAAAAATAAAAAAATAAAAAACAAGCAAAGAAAAAGGAAAAGGAATAAAGAAAAATGTATAAAATCTACCAAACATCGTTCAAATAACAGTTAACTCTTCTTAATTACTTGGGAAATACTAGGGGGAAAAAAAAAAAAGTAAAAAGTTTAGGAAGTTATAAGTCGAGTGGTTTGAACTTATCTCTTATCTCTCTGAACGAGTTGCCTCCACTATTATACTAATTAGTTTGTTGACAGCTGTTCTCCGTAAAAGTTAACGAAAAAAGAATTGGACAGTGAAAATCGCACACGTTGGTAACTACTAATATTCATCTGAAATCCTTGTCACACTGATGAGGAGAAAACGTGTAAGAGCATACTTAACGACGCCGAAGAGGACCACCTGTTACGTTATACTCGTACTTTACACACGGAACTGCCTTTTCTTTTTTTTTTTTCTTTTTTTCGTTTTTTCCATTTTAATCCTCGTACTTCTCTTATTAGTAAAGAGGAAAAGAAATGATATCGTAAACATACGTAGCTAGATATGACGAGTAATTTCTAATAATCTGAAGAACGTATTATCATTCGTTAACGGATATCGTATCGTTATCGACTATATATAAATATTAACGATCTCGCTTTTTAATGTTTTAAATGAACATTAAAAAAAAAAAAGAAAAAAGAAAAGAAAAGAAAAGAAGACGTCGATAAAGAAGATTTAACGAGTTGCTTATATTTACAGAGTTTCACGATCATTCGATCAAATTTTCGTTTCAATAAGAAAATGCATCAATTATACGAGCTCAACAAAATGTCTCATCAACGATTATATATTTAAGACAATATTTCTTAATGACAACGTTTACTGAATAATTATATTTAAACACTAACAAGAGTCTTGCATTTATACACGGTCGTACGTAAGTACGTCTCTTCTACCTCGTTATGTAACTTAAGAGCACGATCAGTCGAAGTACCAAGTCTTTCTGATCCTTTAATCCTTCGCACTCTAATTTTCTTTTGTACTACACGAACATTCGAAACTCCAACCAAAATGAATTTCCCTTTCCGTGCTCATCGAGATTATCTCTCGCGCTGTTCTTTTCCGTCTTCCTGTCTTTACATTTCTTTTCTCTTTTTCTTTTTTCTCTTTCAACTTTTTTTTTTTCTCTCCAACACCCTAAACCGAAACTTAAACATTCCAGATTTGCAGGGAAATATTTCTTCAAAGTTTTCATTTAATGAGATAACACCAATGCTTACTCTTCGTTAACGAGATATAAAGAAATAAGAAGAAAAATATAAGGAATGCAACATATGTAAGTATGTATATATCAAAATAAACTTTCTTATTCGAAAAATTAAAAATTTTCGGTTCTTAAACAGGTAATCATAGTAAACACCGTCGACGTAAATAATTAAAAAAAAAACGCTAATGGCGTGGAGAATTGTAAATAAATCTTGTAGTAGAATAGAAGAAAAAAGAGAAGGAAAAGGAAAAAGAAAAAAGAGAAGAAAGAAAGGGATGCAATACTTATTTACCAGAAATGAGTAAACGCAAGAAAAGCTTGTTTGTACGACGGAAAATAAAATTTGCGGTCTAGGATGAGTTTCTGTCTCTCTCTCTCTCTCTTTCTCTTGCTTTTCCTTTCCATTTATCCACTTTCCCAATCTTTTCTCTTTACGCGTTTCTCCTGTACGTGCAAGTTTACGATCTCAAATCCTTCTAAATCTTTAAAGCCCTTTCGAGAAGGGCGGTCGACGACTTTGGCATCCTTAACTTCAACGATATGATCGTACGGCTGTAAGAATAAAGTCGAATTATGGATCGAACGAATAAATCGTAAGATGGATCGATCTATCGTGTGAGATGACGGTAAATTGAACGATTCTACTTTCAGTTTACGACATTTTTCAATAACATCGTCCGATGAAAATACTTTTCTTCCCTTCATTCGTATATACGAGTCACATAAATATATCTACACGTATACAATAATGAAATTTGTTATGGATATCAAGAAAAAAAGAAAAAAAAAAAAGTAAAACGGACGAAACGATCGAACTGATGAAATTCTGCATTGTGTTCGAGACCGTATATTTAATAATAAATTATTAAATACATCGATCATTTGATATACGATTAATAATAAAATAATGATCTGATGAGACACGATTGAGAACAATGCCAATCTCAAAGAAGTATAACCAACGTATTTCGTTTATTTTTTTATTTATTTTCTTTGAGAAACGCGCGAAAGATAATAGCGAACGTTTGCGTGTCAAAGTTAAATTAGCGCTTAACGGAGAAATGCGAGAGCGATGTAATTTGGTATCGAACGCAGTGAAACGGTGAATGGGTGAATGTAGTAGGATAAATAATTAATCGACGTACACAAACGACGTTGGTACGTAGATAGACAGATATATACATACACACATACGTATCGATTACACGAGCCTAGACTATCTGTAATTACAGTACGCACGCTATCGTTCGATTAATTATTTATTAATCTCACTCATCGACTTCGTGGGTACGTAACGTTATTATTATTAGATTGGAGATGTAGGAAGATCTATTTCATAAATCATGTCCGTCGGTTGGCAAGACTGATCGACGAGTCAAGTGAGTTGTCCATGAGCTTGTTGAGGGTAACTACGATATCGTAATTTAATCCGAAACGTTGGATATATAAATGGAGGCTGAGAAACGAGCTTTCGTCTCTTTTATTCCTCGAGAAAAAAGAATAGAAATAAAAAAGGGACGCCACGAAAGTGACGCAAAGATAACACAATGGCTATTATTTAGAGATAACAGCGGGATGCGCCAAGAATAAAAGTTGAAGATTTTTCTTCGACTTTTCTTTTTTTTTTCTTTTTTTCTTTTAGATACAATCGAGATCTCGATCACGAATTATTTTCTCAAAGACTTAGACGAAGCACGAACTTAATACTTTTTCTTCTTCTTTTTTTTTTTTCTTCATTTTCTTAAAGAATTCACTATGAAACTTTCGAAAGTAGAGATCGATAGCTCGAGTAATAAGAAAAATCGTGAAATAAATAAGGATTAATAGATTCTTCTACTAATAGGTGGTTGGAACCTTGCCACTATCTACTTTCTCGGTTTCGAAAGAAGTTTCAATCTTGTCGAATAGCCTCACTCGAAGATCTACAAGGGTTACCAGCTATATTATTCCCTAGTCGTGTCTTATTCCTTATCTCGTAGAGGAAAGGAAATATAGAATTCGAACTTTTGACCGATCGTAAAAACTATACGATGTATACCTAATATTTTTCATAGAATTTATCGATTTTCCATATAAAAAAAAATAAATAAATAAAAAGAAGGAAAAAATCATCCCCCCTCTCTCTCTCTCTCTCTTCTCTTCGATGTAACAATAAAACTATAAAACATATTTTAATATCAGCAACTTTCACGATGCTCATCAAGTTTTTATCGTTCATCGTAAATATTGGAAAAATCGTTTGACGTTTAATAGGATCTTCGCGAGAAATTAAAATGCAATAGGTTAGTGGGAAAGATTGACGACAGAGAAAATAGACGACGTACCTATAATGATCAATTTATATGAAGGCTGTTAGAACCATACGCGTCCAACAAACTGTCCGGTATCACTCGAGCATTCCGTCGATCAGCGTTGTCCCATGGATAACGAGCATCACTAGGGAATTTTCATGCAAATTATGATACGACGTAATGACCGGGAGGAGCGTGTTCGCATCGTCGAATCAATGGGCATTAATTGAAATAGAAGCAAACCTGAACTGGTAACATCCTTTACCCGAAGGAGCACATCGACTTCTGCATTATGCAACGTGCTAAAGACCATGATATTTAGAGGACAGAATATTCAGGAGTTAAGGAAGACGACGATAAAGAGGAGGATTAGACGAGCTCGAACGAGCTCGATTTGATCTTAGAGAAAATAATCGTGAACGACAAGAATCGAATATCTTCGCGTTACGATTCTGCATAGAAACAGGTATATATGTATATATTATAATATATACGAACGGCAATGGTCATCTCCATAGAAAAACAAAATCGTAAATACGAAGTCTTTTCCTTTTGTTAAAATTGACCAACTTTATATTTTCTCTGCTTCGTACGTGAGTTTCTTCTTCCATATTCTCTTTATTTTCTCTTCTTTTCTCTCTTTCTCTCTCTCTCTCTCTCTCTCTCTCAATAATTTCGCGAGAATCTAGATAAGTTGTTATAGCGTCTGCGACCTTACAGCTTTATCTTTATGCTTTCTAAAGCAGACGACACGTTGGCAATTTTACCGAGCGTCTACGTAAATGGTTATGTGGGAAATTTTTTATTAACGGTGTGTATCACGGATTTCAAAGTAATGTTCGTCGTTGCAGCTAGGTTGATTATCTACCTCAATTATAAAAGAAAATGTTAAATTACCTAGACATTCCATCGACACGGAATACATAAAATCTCTCGAAGAAAGAAAGAAAAAAAGAAAAGAGGGAAGAAAGAAAGAAACGAAATCCACTATGACCCAAAAACGATCAAGATTTATGAGAGCAAGTAGCTGTGGATTAAGTAGAAAATTGCCGATGATTCACACGATCGTAAAGATTTTCAGGAGGAAAAGTTTAGATTAGTTTTCTCCGTGACTTGAATTATGATCCGGTTAATAATTTAGATCATGATTCTCCATCGATTTTGTACATACTTAATTCATTGAGCAAAAAAAATAAAAAGAGAGAGAGAGAGAGAGAGAGAGGGAAGGAGGGAGAGAAGTACAGAGATAGAGAAAAAAATTTGTAGACATCGAAATTTCACTTCGATAAAATTAATAATCGGAATTCGAAATGTTCAGAAATGTTCGTCTCAATGTTTTAACAATCGAGACTTCCAAAAATCGTTGGAATTTAATAGAATCGCACGAGATGGAAGTTCATAGTTATAGGTCAGAGTAATGAAAAGCGCTTCGAGGCGCGCGGATCGATTCGATCTGGAAACGGGCCGGATGAAACGAGTTTCATTAAGGGGGATTAATGAACTCGACTCGCTGCAAGAGTTTAATTACGAAGGACCACAGAAAAAAGATTTGGCGCCCTGATACCAGTCCAGTCCAGGGAATTGGAAAAGCATTTTTTTCCTCTTACCTTCGGACTACGCAACGCATGTGATGAATAAACATGAAGGAAAGTCGAACATATTGCGTTGATACATACAAGAGAGAAAAAAAATGTCTCATACATGTACATTCACTCCAATTATTTTATTCGCGGGAAAGAAGGTTTTATCGATTTCCTCTATATAATACATATAGTTGTGTGTGTGTATATAGATTATTAGTATATATGCGTATCTAAATCAAATCGATATTTATCACAAACTGGCGATGATATTAGATAATTTAATAGGTAAGATATAACTTTATTCTCGATCATAGATGCCTACCTCTATATCTACTATCATGATCCTCCTAAAAATTATAATATATTCCAGGTTGTGGACGAGATTTACGGCGTAACTTTGGTCTATCCTATGAGATTGAAGACAACCAACTATCTTTTTCTCTTTTTTTTTCTCTCTTTCTTTTCCTCTGTTGCTACAAAGGGAATTCAACATACATCCGAATGTTTTCAACGCCGTCGCATTGGGATCGCCGATCTGAAACTAGTTTTTTCCCTGGGATTAAAGGACTCTTTTGAAACGCGTGGATCCTGGCCAGTAACCTTTCTTTGGAAAGAAGCGAAAGTACCATCGTTTGTCAAACTAAAAATCTCAAATGAAAGAAGATTACTCTACTGAATCGAAGAAACATTCGAAATGTTCCTTTTAATCTCGTAAGATGTATCCTACTAAAGACGAAATTAACTCGATTCATTTTTTTTTTTTTTTTTTGGAGGGAATCTCACAATAGAAGCAACGTACACATGAGTTCTACTTAACTCCAAGTCACGTAGTATTACGAAATATATTCTAGCGTCGAGCCAACAAATCCGACTGTTTTACATATAACTGAATATATCAACATTTTTTAAATCAAATGTCACGAATATCGAAATGAAATTGGTGCGCGGTATTCTTTTCAACGAATATAGATCTTTAAAAAGAAAATCCATTTTCTTTACTCTATCTTTGAACCATAGCCATAGCAAATGTTTCATGAAATTTCATTTTTCTATAAAGATTCTCAGAAGCTATCGAGTTGTCGAAGAATCGCAAGAGCTTTCAGAATCCCAAAGATTCTCCGTAGAAATCTAATTAGGTTGCTGATCGAGAGAAAGAGAGAAAAAGAGAGAATCGATATAAGAAAGAGAGAGAGAGAGAGAGAGAGAGAGAAAATCGACGAAAGAGAAAAAGAAAGAAAGAAGACGAGAGTAAACAGTTGGAATATAATAATGTTAAAGCATAAAGATGACGAGTTATATTTAGAAGTAAAGGAAATGAAATGAATGCAGAGAGATCAAAGAGGGTAGTCACGAGAGCAACTAAAATCAGAATAAATAGTGAAGGGAAAGAAAATGGAAAGAGTTATTTATGGTCGAATCTAGGCAACTGCAAATTATCGTTGTCGATGAAGAAAAAGAATGAAGAGGAAAGGTTGGCAACTTTTTCAATAATAATTTGTCGAGCGTTTCCTACTTTCTTTCCCTCATCCAATAGAAGAGGATGGAATCTCGAGGATGAAAGAATTCTCTCCCCTACTGTCCTTCTTTCAAGAGAGCGCTTCAAGCTGACATGCTACGAATTTGCGCTGAGGGATGGCCGATGCGCAGTAAGGAACATTCGCCGTTACGTGGCAAAAAACTTGATCGGGACTTTGATCGAAAGTACACTCGATCTTTTTCCCAAAGTAAGCATTTTTTACGAACCCTCGACCGAATATCTTTTTTCCGAGAGCACTAATACTTTTCATGCGATGTATAAGGAGATTATTTTCATCGCACTTTTTTCCCTTCGTATTTTCATCCTCCGAACAAAATACTTTTATCGTTCCGATAATTATCAAAGTTGATAAAGTAAAAAAGAAAAAAGAAAAAAAGGAAGAAGAAATAAAATTTGCGAAAAAATTTCATTTATCATTCATTTTGCGTCACGTCGATCTATACGTATGAGTTATACATCTTTAATAACCCTGAAATAAAATCTCTTTCATCTCGCTCGTACACAGTATATAAAGGGTATGTTACAAGAATAAGTGAGGAAATGTTTTTTTTAGAGTAGGTGGGATGGTGACTTTAACACATCAAAACAATAAAAACGAAAAATTATATATAAAAAGTTCATATAAACATATCTACCACTTGGCTTTTGATATCGCTCAAATTATCCTTAAAATATTTCCCACTTATTCTTGGATGCACTGTATATACATATAAGCCACTTTCATAATCATCTGCTAATTAGAGAAAACAAAGTAGACCATTATAAAATTAATCAATGACGAAATATGAAAGAGACCAGACCAACCTAATCGACAAGATATTCGGGTAAAACACGAAGGACGTACATATTTCCATCTCAAGATATATCCCTCAAGGCTAACATCTTATTATATTATATCTTGTATTATACCCAGGAAGGTACGGAATTAACTTAATATACGTCAGGTTCGATCTTAATATCACATTGTTTCCGTGAAATCTAGCATCCCCGTAGCGAACATTCTAAGTCATCCTTTCTTCGAACCACTGAGAATCTCGTCATTTCCTGTCTCTCTCTCTCTCTCTCTCTCTCTCTCTCCCTCTCCTTCCTTCCTCCCTCCTCTGTAATAGCTAATAAGCATTTACGCGTTGCGGATATGGTCAATTAACAGAGAAAAGCTTGGTGTATTAACGCGAGTCGCTAGTGCGTCATCTAATTATTCGATTTCGAAAATGGCGAGGACGGTTTCTCCAATTAGCAAATGGACTTTCTCGAGCAAATAGAATCTACAAAGTGGCAATCCTTCCATACTAATAGCATACTCGTTTTCTCCCTCTCTATCTCTCTCCTTCTCTCTCTTGTTCTCTCTATCTCTATGGATCGCGTGCTCAAGCGAGCCGGTGAGTATCGTAAATGTGCGAGAGATCGAACGTTACGCGTATAATTTCGTGCTACTCAGATAAAGGGAACGCACGCATCTGAAAATGAAGGTACACGAATGTTATGTATGTAAGTAACTACCTACGTATGTATGTACGTATGTATCTATGTATGTATGTATATATGCACGTACTCGTACGTTTGGTACGTTGCACGAAAATTTGTTTACGTGGCATGTGCAGTAAACAAACCTGTGATGTTTGCTTTGTTTCGCATTGCCGTTGGTGCCTGCATAATCTCGGACTCCTTTAAAAGATGGAAAGCATCTCCTTAAAATTCTCGGAATAGTAGGTTAAAGGAAGGGACGTCCGGATTTAAAATCACTGGATGAGTAGCAACACTGTTTACGCCTGATGAAAGATAAGACTTACCAAAGTCGAGTTAGCGAGGAGTAAAGGCTGCTTAGAAAGGAGTTTAGGAAACTCCAAGAACTAAACAATGCCGTTAAAATATTCCAAGCATCCGAGTATAAAGCAAGGTAAAACAGGTTCATGATGGTCATTCCATAACACTAAGAGGATAGATAATTAAATTGATAGAAGAAAAAAAATATCGATAAGATATCTTTTAAATTTATACCGGCATCACTCGAGTTTCTATTCGAGCGAATCTCAAAATGTTTCGTCGTTTTTCTTTTCTATTTATCTCTCTTTTTCCCTTTTATCTCTCTCTCTCTCTCTCTCTTTCTATCTATCTTTTCCTCTCGTATAATTCGGCACTGTACAGTCAAATACACGGTCAACTATAAAGCACTCCACGGTCCAAGAACCATCTCTTAATTTTATGGAGCATAATCAGCGAACTTTCAAAATAAGGAAAAAAAAATAGAAAAAAATAAATAAAGAGAAAGAGAAAAAAGAGAGACAGAGAGGAAGGAAAAAAGGAAAAAGAAACACGAATGCGCGCACGTACACCTACATACATAGATGTGTATATATATATATATATATATATTTATGCGATGGACTTTTTTCGTTTAGTAAACGTCGCTGAGAACATGTACGATATTATTACAACAACATAGGTTCACGGATTCAAGGCATGTGCCATGGATTAATTAGCAGCATATCCGAGACGAAATGAAAAATTATCCTACATTCATTTTTCCACTTCTCCGACGCGAGAATTTCGTATTTCCCTTGTTTACATTATTTTTCCTTCCCGAGGATCATTTCCTATATCCATATTTTTTAAATTTCTTCAAACGCTGTTTGTTATTTCTCATTCTAAACTTTATTGTTACTTTTATTAATATTCGATCAATTTAATGAGTAGATGTCACGTAAGAGTAATATACGAGAGTAATTAGTACGCTTCGAGTATCATCACGGGTTGGTGGATTTTAAGGATCTACGAACCTCAGTGTTTCCCTTCGAGGAGGAATGAAAAGGGCGAGGGAGAGATTGACTCGATTAAATACGTGCGTGTAGTGTTGATATGAGTTAATGCTTGACGAGGAGAGAAAAGATTCGGGACTGGATCAAGCTATGATGGATAGGCAGGACGATGGGTATTAAAGCTTGTGCTCAAAGATAAAGAAGCGATGGATATATCTAATCTTTCGAACAGTAGGCACGCAGATTTATGTAATATCTTTAATGAATCTAGTAGTAATAATAATAGCAATAGTAAGAACGTACACGTATTTACGTTTCAAAGTTTAACGCCAAATTAATATCTACTCTGTCATTAATTTAGTTATTCAAAACACATTAATGTTTCTTCATTCGCTTGTTGCACGTAACTGTATCGCTCTTAATTCTATCTATGACGTTTTAGAAATCAATTTAATAATACTACGGAAATTCACTGTTGAAAGGGTTAACGTGACTTATGTACATAAATACATATATAATTGCTTCGTAGATAGATTTGTAGGTAGATATGCGTTTAATTGAAACCACGTTAAATTGCTCTTGATATTAAAGTTGACGCAATAACGCATTTCCAAATTTTGCGAGAAACCGTGTAATAAGTACTTTCTCATCCAATGGTATCTTCTATCTATTTCTTTCCTTTTACATACTTACTCTCTCGAGGATTCTCGTGTATACGTAAGACGCAAACGCTCGCCTTCTTCCTCTTAAGCTTTGAAAGTTGTCCGAGAAATTTACGGTTATGCGGCCGGGTAACAAGGAGTACTATAAAAATAAATGTTCCTCTTACTATTTTATTTATAAGGAGCAAACGATCGATCGATATCTTCGTGGCTATACTAATAAGAACAAATAGAAGGGATCTCGAAACTCGTTAGACGGATCTTGAAACATAATGTAACACGTGGCCACGATAGAATGATTTGCAATCGGCGTAATAGAATAAAGTTTCATTAATTCTGCCGTCAAATTCGTTCAATGTCGACGTGACTAAAAAGAAAAAGAAAAAAAAAATAAATAAAAAGAAAAAAGAAAATAATAACGCGTTCTCCTTCTCGCCGTCATTTTTGATTAACGTACCGTTGCCATCCTATGCAATAAACGAACACATCGTCTCTCGTTCTATTACTCTTTATCTCTTTTCACTCTATCACTATCTCCATCCTCGGTATACCTACCAACAGACGTCACGGATCTCGTTTTCACCCTGACCGAGTAAAAGGACTCACGATCCATCCTATTAGTTAGTCGGATGTCGGTTTGGAGAACGCGAACGACAAGCTTAATTAGCGTCATACCTCCTACCTATACACGCCTATGGATCGAGTTGAAGTGAAATACGTCGGAAGGTTCATTAACTAGCTCTACTGTAAATATTATACGTACGACGCAATATAGCTTCACCTAGAAAACGTTTGTTAGAGGACGACTGCAAAGAATAAAAAAGAAAAAAAAAATAATAATAACAGATAAACACGTCGTGCTTCGCAGTACATATTATTTCTTATAAACTACGTACTAGGAAAATAAAGTTTCTTCGTCGGATAAACGAACGTACGATCTTTCTCACAGAAGCACAAGATTTAATCGAAACTTTAGAGAATTCCTACGATTCCAAGTAATTAGAAGTCTGATCCAACAACCTCCCTTCTATCTCCCATCGCTACCGCCCCATCCCTACGGTGAGATCATTCTTGACACTTAACCAATGTTAACGTTACAACCTCCAACGTATGCGGCACAAAAAAGAAAAAGAAACGTTTTCAAGATCACTTCAATAACACTCAAACTTTTTCTACGTACGAGATCAATTAATTAACACGCAACTTATCTTAAATATTCGCACACTTTGTTAAATATAAATACGTACATATCTACTTATAACACGTATAAAAGTTGCAAAAAGACAAAGAAACCAGAAACAAAAAGGGAAAAAAAAAAACAACAGAGAGAAGAAGAGAAAAATTTGTCTGAAGATACATAGATACAAGGAGATAGAAAAATATATGTTCACGTTGTTCGATTGACGAATAGAAGAGAACGTTGATCGCTAAGTGTAGTCCTTACCGGCTCTCTTTCTCAGTAGCGTCGTCCACGAAGATTGGAAGCGGGAAGTTCCAAAGTTCGAGGACTCGTTCGATCGTCTGCGAACGAAATTCTTTTCTTTAAGGAAAATAAAAACGATGAATTTTCGATCGAAAGATAGAAAAGATTTGTATAAATAATAAAATAGTAATAATAATGATAAGATAGTAAGAAAGAAACACCTCGTAGTATCTCGTCGTCCGTACGAGAAGAGATCAAGTAAATAAACATGCGTACGATTGCGTGTCGGGGCGCGGACTGAGCGACTGGGAGAACTCGTCTTTGCTTGTACCACCTCTTCCACCACCACTACCACCACTACTATTACCACCACCACCACCATCATCGTCGTCCCTCTCTCGTCGTTATCCTCTACGAAGCATCCCTTCTTCTCTCTCTCTCTCTCTCACTCTCTCTCCCTCTCTCTCTCTCTTTCTCCTCGTCGATCCTCCTCATACCGTCGCGCGAAGCTTCGACGCCTTCCGCGCACCCCCTCCACCCCACAACGCGCCACATCCTACTTCCACTCACCCTCTCTTTTTCTCCTTTCCCTCTTTACTCCTCTCACCCACACTTCCACTCTCTTCTCTCTCTGTCTCTCTCTACCGTTTCCAGTTACCCGTCCGTCATCAGCGCCAACGCCCTTGCGCACTGCAAAGGTCCCCGCGAAAAAGCGACGGACGTTCTCGTTCGTCCTTCGACGTCTTCTCCAGGATTCTGTTCTCCTTCTCCTCTCCTCTTCTTTTCTCTTCTCTTCTCTTCTCTTCTTGTTCTTCCTCCTCTTTTTATTTATGATATCGTTGACATTTTTTTATGTTCTTATTTTTTCTCTTCCCAGAGAAAATCTTCCTTTCTTTCTTTTTTCTTCTTTTACTTCTTCTACGATTCTTCCCAAGAATTTACTTTGTTGGTTTGTTATAACGACACAACTCCTCGATATTTTCTTTTCTTATTAACGGCATCATTTATTCTCTCCATATATGCATGTGGTATATATTTGTTATAATAAATCATTTAGATGAAACTTTTCAAAATAATCGTATCCAACGAATTCAGAATTAATCGCGTCGATCGATCGTATTATCATTTCACCGTTCTTATTATTTCGATTCTCTCTAAACAGATAATCCATCGTTATTATCGCTATTAAACGTTCATACAATTCTTGCGCTTCAATCTCATAGGATTATTACGTTATTTAGAAATTTACGAGTATGATTTTTAAGAATAATTTATTTCCCTCGCGGCTAGTTCGCCAATTCTTATGAACTTTGTCATTTTTTTCTTTTTTTCTAAAGACATAATACGAAGGTTAAGATTCTCTCGAAAGATACTGTCCAAGTGGTACGTGATAAGAAACGAAACGTATTTCTCTGGGAATTGGATCTCGGTTTGCAGAGAATATTGCAATGACTGACGTGAAGTTAGTGAGCTGTCGATTATCTCATTTGGGAATGCGAGCGGTATAGTAAATGAGCATAATTCCAGAAATATCTATATTAGGATAACCCATGGAAACAGTTAGACATATTTGATTAACTACATTATAATTAGAATTACTCGATGTAGAATAATATCGAATATTATCGACTTAGAGGAAATCTAAAAATATATATAAAAAAAAAAAAAAAAGAAAAAAAGAAATTTCTATATACGCATAAAAAAATTCCTTACTCCTTTCTACGTAAGCGTTATATTTCAACTTTTTCACGGTAATGTTGTCGAGCTGTTACAACGGAAGAAGAATCCATTCGATCGTTTACATATTACTCTTTTGATCATTGTGCACGAATAAAGAATATACAAATCGATAAAATTTCTCATTCTCTTTTCTCCGACTGTCGTGGGATACTCGAGCGGACGCGAGGATGTCGAGGGTGAACTATTCGGCTCTTATCGGGACATTCCCCGGGAAAAAAACTGGGACGAACCATAGAAACGTGCTGTAGATGTATAGCCCGATATCGGGGAATTTTTGATAAGAAGCTGCTTCGGATGATTGTCCCTGTCAAATGCAGATTACCTGCTCTCAAAAGTATCACGCGCTTTTATATATACATATATGTGTATATATAGACACATATACACACATAGCCTATTGATAAAAATATCGCACTTTACTGGTACATACACATTTGCAATACTAATGTACAAAGTTAATGAAATTTCAATCGTCAAAACCAATTGTCGTAGGATGATCATCTTACAGCTTTCTAATAATGTCGATTTAACGGTAAAATTTCAAGATAAGCCATCGAAACGATATCTTTACCGTAATCGGTAGAACTCGAACGATTTCAAGTCTCGTTCGTTGGAAAGAACGATATATAAAAGGTGAACGAGATCGTTACTGGCGCGAACGACACGCGATAGTATCAAAGTAAATGATCACTTTCGAAAAGAGACGAACGTCTATCTTCCTTTTTTCCCCTTTTAAAACTCTAAACTTTATTACCAATTTTTCTTTTATTAGTTCACACATTCACGATCCATTTGTGAGATATAAGAATTCTCAATTAATCCTTTACGATCGTATGTTCGGCCTCGGTTATCGCAAAAAAAAAAAAAAGAAAAAAAATATTTTACTTAAAAGCAAATTATTTCGAATTATATATGAACATTAAAACGTTAAAACGATATAATAATTGTTCCTACGATTAAAAAAATTTTTTATTCGATATAACCATAAAGAAATTAATTTCCGATCAATGTATATTATCCATACATCCGAGAGAAATATAATCACAAAGCATTAAAAATTCACGTTTAAAAAGGTCAATGAAATAGTCTCAACATCGGATAATTATTCCATCGAATCTTTTTTATCTCTGTAATTCGACATTTCCGTTAGTCATCGTCGATCTAAAACGATGTAGCTTTTTTCGATTACATAAAGAAATTCAAACGATCGAAGTTACATCGAAGAATCGATTGGAAAAATTTTTTTCCTCCTTTCCTTTTTTTAAGCATCATACCTTAGATACTTTCGATCGAACGAAATAACGAGAATCTATCTTAAGGAAGGATGCGCGCGACAATAGGTCGTTGTGCACGGGGTTCTAACAATAAGGACGGACGTAGACAAAAGATGCTGTCTGGAAGCGACTGCTACGGGCTAGACGTATTGATTTGCTATTTTCAGAGAGAAGAGGCAGGATAGTTAACTCCGGAACAAGAAGTGGTAGATAGGTACTTCTTCGAGACACACTTATACTCTTTCATCTTTCTCGCATGGCAGATGTAGAATAAGATAGATATATATATAGAGAGAGAGAGAGAGAGAGAGAGAGAGAGAGAGAGAGAGAGAGAGAGAACTAGATAGATAGATAGATAGATAGATAGAGATAAAGATAAGATAGTACGTAAGTAAGTACAAGTAACGTAGTGCACTTTCTAGGAGCAGTATATTTTATCATAAAACGCAGACACAACAAAGGGCACTTTACATACCAGAGAGGATGGTGGGTGAGGGATGCATCAGAGATCAGGTTTAAGGATAAAAGATACATTTTAAGTTTCTAACTCGATACTTCGTTTTAGCGATAAATTCTGTGCAAATAAAAGCTCCCGATACTTTCATTAATGCATTGTATTACTAATGATAATCGAATGTTTGCCGAAATTATAAAAAAAGAAAAGAAAAACTTTCTTTCGATGAATAATTACAAATTTACGAACTTTGATTCTACACGTGTCTATCGAAATTCGTTATATCGACGTACATGAAAATAAGATTTTCTTTCATTATAATAACATCGGTTCATATCATCCAATCAATCAAAGTCAATATAAATTTGCTAAAAAAAGAAAAAAAAAACAGACAGTATTTCTGAGTCCTCTATCTTTAATCGAAATTGTGATCTGTTATTGAGTATCGTAAATTTATTGTTAAACATATGACATGTATTTTTAATTATTATGCATATAAACAATTAATATTCCGTTTTAGACGCAAGATTAAACTTAACTTTCACGAATTCCCTGTTTGCATAACTATCACTGTAGTCGATTGTAAAATAACGAATTTCGAATCATCGATGACGAGACGATAACGAGGGGGTTGAGACTTCACATGCAACGGGTGATTCGTAAAATCGTCATAGAACGATACAGTTATCGTCCGTCCGTAATTCATGTCATTTTGCTCTCGTAGAATTTGCATCGGAGCGAGCAATTACATGGCGAACGTGATATTGGTTACCACGTTGGAACGATGTCACTGAAAATATAGATATCCAACAATACGGATGGAACCGAGAAGGAGAGAAAGAGAAAGAGAAAGAGAGAGAGAATTCGTTTGCGTGATCAAATAGAATAGTATGCTCTTTAATCGTTCACTCTTTTCCTGTTTCGAAGTATCGGATCGTTTAAAAAATACAAGGCACTTTTCTAAGAGCTATAACGAACCTTAATCGACATGCTAATTCCTCGAATCGATAGTTAACGTCTTTGCAAAAAATAAAAAAAGATTACCGTGACTACTAATATTCTCTCTCTCTCTCTCTCTCTCTCTCTCTCTCTCTCTCTCTCTCTCTCTCTCTCTCTCTCTCTCTCTCTCTCTTTCGTTTCTCTTTTTTATTAAAAAGTATTTTTGCGAATTTTTTCAATTTCTAATTTAAGAGTAAAATGTTACTATTGAATACAACTGCTCATTAAATCTGACGTACTAAACGAAATAAAGTAAAAAAGACATGGGAAATACGTACGTTCGAACTATTGACCCGGTCATTTTAATCAAATTACTTGAACAGAAAAATAATCATCATCGGTGATCTACGAAATAGATAGGATTTTTCCTTCTTCCGCTTTAATAATGTAACAATGCGTTTATCGCGTTTTACGATACATAAAAGAGATAAGGAGAAAAGGAGAGAAGTAAAGAAGAGAAGGAAATTTAAACAGACGGAGAAAATAGCAGCAACTAGACAACGAAAGAGGTGTTAGCCACTATTCGAAGATCAGTTAAATATGCCAATGAAAGTTTCATGAGAACAAGATCGAACGATTCGATATGAGATTTCTTCGAACGATATACATATCTACCAACATCGTTGGAACTACTCAAGAATGACTTGCTGTTAGCCATCGAATAGGAACGGGATTTTCCTTGAATAGAACAACGCTAATACGCCGAAGTTTTACATAGTTGATAGAGATCTCGCATATGAAACGTAGGAAGTATTATTTACGTACATACACGCGCACAAACATACAACATAAATCGTTTTAGTTAAGTCTTTAATTAACGATCATAACGTACAGTAGTATTATAGCTTTAAATTTCGAGAGTTTCGATATCCGCTTATCGAAGTATACGCAGTCGACTGAATATATCCTTAATGCGAGCATTCATGGAACTCGCTAATTCGAAAGATTTCCATGTAGCAGATATTTCGAGGCTCGAGCTATCACTTGAAACGATACTTCGTGAAAGAGAGCAAATCCATGAAACGAAAAGGAATAAGAGTGCTTTCAGGATAGGGAAAACGCGGAAAATGCGGAGGGTAGACAGAAAAGAGAGAGAAAGGTAGAGAAATGGAAAAAGAGAAAAGTGCTCGCAATTATAGAATCCAACTAACGTTCCCACAGACAGTCAAAACGGAAGATCCGCAAGCGTTTTAATAATATCTAATTAATTCACGGAAATTAATCCGGCATGCTTATCAAGACTATAAAGCCAGAACGATTTTAACTTATTTAACTTTTCCAAGTGGCTTTTAATCTCTCTTTATAGATAGATATTTTGTCTTATGTAATTACGTCAAATAGACGAGGCATTATCGGTTGAACGAATATAAGAACGATTCTAGTTCGGAAAAAACTTTTCGACATTTTTCCAATCTGTCTATCAATGAATCTCGTATGAATGCAATGTATATAGATGTGGATACAAAATAGCATATAATATTTTCTTCGTTAACAACTCCGTTTACGTAGTAGATACGTCCTGAAATTTCTTTTACGACACGAACCTACGTAAGAATTTTTGATCTCTTCGGAGAGTAAATATACATGTACGTATCGTCATCGTCTGCGAGGAGAAGTTGATACAAAATCAATTTTCAAGAGTTTCCTTCCATCGAATATCCTCCTCTCTTTCTCCTTTTAGTTCGAACTTTTTCTTTCGCAAGCTTATTCTCCACTCGTCGCATTAACGAACCCTTCTCTTTCCGACTCCTTACGAAGGGAAAGTTAAAAGAATGAAATCCGTGTTCCCTGAAGTATCTAAGATTTATTCTACCAAATTCACCACTTCAAGTCCTCTTTGTCCTTTATTTTTCCAAGCTCTTCGAGTATGGTTTAAATTATTATGAAAAAAATAATCTCCTTATTCCGTCAACATGTAATTTTCCTACGTTATTTCTTTTCTTTTCTTTTCCTTTTTTCTTTCTATTCTTTCAGTCGTGAACGATGAATGAAACTAAACCGTTTTAAAAAATACAAACGAAAGATCGTTAACGTACTCGACGACAATTTTTCTTCTCTCTCTCTCTATTTTTTTTTTTTTATTTTTTTCCAATTAAATTAAAAAAATTTCTTTTTTCCTCGTATATTTCTCAATCCTCTCTTCATAAGTCATACGTATAAAAAAAAAAAAAAAAAAAAAAAAAAAAAAAAAATATTAATTCCAAAAGAATAAAAAAAGATAAAAAATAAAACATAAAAAGAAAAAAGAACGAGCAACATAAAACGTTGGAAATTTTTTTTCTCGCGAACTACGTGTTACTACGTTTTCTACCTGTACGCGTTACTACTACTATATAGACCGTTCGATTCTTTATCACGAAGTCGATGTTACTCTCGAAATCGAATTTTTCGTATTCCATCGTAACAAACTCTCGTTCTCCTCCCTGTACACCCAAACACGTACAAGTACGTACACATCGATGGCAAACATGTATTCATACACATAGACGCAACTTTTACTCGCTTATCGGTCGTGTATTTCGCGTTCGGTCCACGCTTCGTTATGCAAACTATCGTCACTCGGAATCTGATTCGCGCGTTCGGAAACGCAAAGGAGAAGAAGAACAGCCAAAGCCTCGTTCTATGCTTTGAAAGAGAGAAAGAGAGAAAGAGAAAGATAGAAATAGAAAGGATGAAGAGAAACGTACAAAGAAACGCGCACGTCGATTTGCACGAAGCGTCGAGTTTCATTTTTTCTTCTTTTTTTCTATCTCTCTCTCTTTTTGCTTTTTATTTCTTTTTTTATTACATCGATTCGACCCCCTTTCCCACCCTTACTCGATTCCACTTATTTTGTAGTTTTTCTTTTTTTCTGTATATTTTTTTTCCTCTTTCTTTATCTTTTTTTTCCTTTATCCTTCGTTCTTTTCCGTCCTTCGTAGTACTTCGCATTACACAGGCCAAAGCACGTAAACTTTTCCTGCCGAAGAAATATCCTTTTACGAACTATCCTCTCTTCGTTCTCGATCGGATTTACGAGAATTCGTTCGCGATATCGATGTTACTTTCGTATCATTCTACCTTCTAGCTTCGCATGTCTTATAGATATTTCGAGGGACACGTACAGAGATAAGTCCGATAATCGCTTCTTTTTATCTTTTTGTTTTCCTTTTTTGTTATCTGTTTTCACGATACATATTCCAGCGAGCATTAAAAAAAAAAAAGAAAAAAGAGAGAAAGAGAGATTTATCACTGAGAAACGAAACAAAGGAAGATTAACGAAACGTCGATGATATTAAATGGCAACTATTAAAAGTTTCAAACGGTTATTGTTTCGCACAATACTTTGGACTTAGCTGGTTTCACAAGATAGGTTCACAGGTGGCCTATCCTTGAATTCGATCGTTTTCTTACACAAAAAGCCGAGAAGAGATTATCGAGTCAGATACGATAGGATCTAGGACAAAGAGAGATAAAATATTGCGGAAGTATATTTCTCCTTGAGAGTTAATCAAAAAAAAATTTCCGAAAGGGAAAATCCTTATGAAAAAAAATATATATGTGTACATATGTATGTACATGTATATATATATATATATATATATATATATATATATATTTATATATTTTACGCACAAGATACACCGAGTTCTTCGGAAGTATCAAGGAGGATTCTCTGCTTTCATAAGATTTATGCTAACATCGGTTGACCTACCTTTTCAAGGCATTTCGCAATCAAGTCTCGTATTGGCAGTAACGCGGAAGCGTGTAATTCATAAGATATCGAATACAAGGAAGAGTGTGACACACACACACACAGATAAATAGATAAAGATAGAGATAGAGAGATAGAGATAGAGAGAGAGAGAGAGAGAGAGAGAGAGAGAGAGAGAGAGAGAGAGAGAGAGAGAGAGAGAGAGAGAAAGGAAGGCAATAATGTAGAGGAATATCGCTATGTATAGCAAGCACTGCAGAAACACGTAGGTTACACTATGTACGCATTGAACCTCGAAGGAAACTTGCAAGCTACGCTGCTACGTGGCACGAAGCAAGTGTAGATACTCTCATCTACTCCCGTTCGTTCGAAAGAGAACAGATTTATTAATTAATTACTATCTAAATTATCGACTTGCGAATAATTCGTGAAAAATTTTCATCGATTAAGTAGTCGAATGAAAAGTTACAACGTTTATTGCTCTTTTTTTTTGGTAACCCTTCTCGACACCGTAAAATGTCGAATGTCTTATTGGACTCGTAAAATGAGAAATTACGGTGTCAACGTTGATTTCTTGCACGTGTGTCGACCTTTTTTCTTTTTTCTTTTTTCTTTCTCTTTGTCTCTCTCTCTCTCTCTCTCTCTCTCTCTCTCTCTCTCTCTCTCTCTCTCTCTCTCTCTCTCTCTCTCTCTCTCTCTCTCTCTCTCTCTCTCTCTCTCTCTCTCTCTCTCTCTCTCTCTCTCTCTCTCTCTCTCTCTCTCTCTCTCTCTCTCTCTGTTTCTGTCTCTATCTTTAACGTGTGTCGTTAGACCAGCGAGAATTTAACGAGCGAACATGCACGTTGCCCTACAGACATTTGTGCCAAGATACCGAGAAACACAGTCGTCGGTATCGACCTCAAGAAGTGCTGGACCGTCGTAAAACCAGAGATGTTGAACGTAAAAAGTGGAAGGTCTCGTGATACGATCGAGGTGTACGATACCCTTGAGAAAGAGAGAAAGAGAGAAAGAGAAAGCTTCCCTCGCGAACGATATTTCTCTCTTTCTCTCTTTTTCCTTCTCTCCCTCTCTCACTCTTTTTCTGTAAGTAGTTTTATAGATATATATCAAAGCTTCGAAATCATAGTTCGACTATTCATTGAATTTCAACGTTGACAGAAGACTCTTTATCTTTTACTTTCCCTCCTCTGTAAATTCGTAAATCAAAGTAACTACGTAAGTAGGTATTTCGCAAAGTCTGATGACTGCATGATGAATACGCATAATATTTCATCCTTTGAACAAATTTCGAATTCTTTTTTTTTATCGTCGAAGGAGAAACGCGAAGATGAGTTGTTAAGATGAAAAAATGAAATGAAAGAAAAAATGAAAGAAAAAGAGAAGAAGAAGAACAAAAAATTCAGAATTGAAGTCGAAAGAAGTAGGTCGGATCTAATTTCGTATTACTTTACGGACGTTCCTTCGAAGCAAGACAATGAAGATCGGTTAATCTTAAGGGATGGGAAAGAGGAATCGCGCGTCAGAACGATCGTTCACTTGCGACGAGAGCTTCATAATCATTTCTCATCGTCGTAGAAAATGGAAGAAAAGTGGATCCACCGTGGGATACGTTCATGTTGTAGTCGGTGGCCATGGCAATTACAAAATCGTACTTCGATGGAAGACAGAACTTGTTAGGAATCTGTTCCGGACAGGCAGAGAATAGTTTTCCTCGTCTTACCGAGGACGATCGTCTCGAACACTTGGCTCCTTGTTTCCTCGATTCTCGACTTTCGTTCGTCCGCCAAACAACGGCACGTGCTTTACTCGAGTATTGTAGTCCTTCCCACTCTTGTCGTCTCAATGCAAACGGCTCTTGGGGCTTTCCTTTGAAACCTTTGCTTTTCTACCCTCTATCACGTAAAAAAGAGAAAGAAAAAAAAGAGAAAGAGAAAGAAAAAGAAAACGTTTGCGAGGATGTGAACGAAGAAACCCAATTCGAGTAGAAAGATACCTTTTTCCGCTCAACGACGATATTTTCCCAAAGCCTCTTCGTCGAAACGAAATGAACTTTTTCCATAAATGGTTCTAGAATAACTCAATTCGTTTTTGAATGTATGTTACGTTGTATGTGGATTGCGTTGAGTCTGAGTTACGTTATAGTTATATAATTGGCCTTTTCTCCATCCCGACATATCGATTTCTCGACAATACTTTCGTTGTTAGTTATTAATTAATTAATAAAGAAATTATGAAAGAAGAGTCTACCCTTTAATATGGTAAAATTATTTGAAATCATTAACGTTTAATGATCGATATAATCGGAAATTCTCCTTCGAATTTTACATCAACGAAAACTCATTAAATTTCTCGTATATCGGAAATATATCGGAGAACCCGATATATCTACCGATCGTAGAGGTGGAAGGTCGAGAGTAGCGACATACGATTTAGAAAGTCAAATATCTTGCGAAGGAGACTGGAATATGTATATAGAGGAACGTTAAGCTATGTATGTATGTTCAGAATCGATCGAAATGTTCTATAATACATCGAAACGGTAATTCGAAGCAACGTTACTTAAGCTTTTTAACACACTGTAGCTACAAACTAAAATAAATAAGAAGCAGAAATAGAAATAATAAAAATAAAAAGAAAACTCATTCGATCCGAAACGATCCATAGATTATATTTTTCTTTTTTCTCGTTCCTCGAGATATTCTCTCAAAAAACTTCTCGTGTAACTTATCTCATCAAAACGATTTCGAAGAGAAATCCGACGCGAAATCATCAAACAGAAACGTGCTCGAAAAATTTCAAGAGATCGTCGATAATTCCTTGAAATGATCGTGCGTTTCCTTCCGATCGAAAAGTATCTACGTTTTTCTCGATTCCAAATGTTCACTGGCAAACCACTTGCTAAGCGGAGAACGCATTTCGATTAGAGAAGGATGAGAAAAAGGATAAAAGCTTAAGAGGAAACGTACGAAGAGTGTTTAGCAATTTCCGAATTTCCACGTTTCAGAATTTGTCGATAAGAACGAAAATAAGGAAACAAAAATATAAAGATAGAAGAGATAGAAAAAAGCGAAAGAGAGAGAGATAGAGATAGAGAGAGAAGATTACAAGAAAAGGAAAGAAGACTATAAGAATGAGAATCTTCGTAGCAAATATCCTAGCTGTTCTCTAAGTCTGCGAATAGGTCGCTACTATTTCGATGTAGCGTGTGTGTTTGCATGCATATATATGTGTTTATATATTCATCTATGTATACAAAGGTACGAGAAGTTCGAGAGATAGAGATAAAAAGAGAAATATATATATATATATATATATATATATATATATAGAGAGAGAGAGAGAGAGAGAGAGAGAGAAAGGGAGTTAAACGAGTGCGCATGGAAATGTTCAGTTTACTTATATAAAACTTGAAATTTTCTACGACTTTTTTCATCCCTCTCTTTCTATCCTTATCCACTTGTACACATGGATGTTGCTATCGGCGTGTATAGAAATTTCCAAGTACCTTTGGAGCACGTAAATCAAACTTCTACAGTAACTACCGAATCCATTATTTACTCATGGTATAACTGGACTCCATGGGCCGATTTCTAATCACGAACGCGTTAGCCTCCTAAGAACATTACTCGATGTGTTATCCGCAGTGATACTTGCGAATCGTGAGAGAACAAGAAGGGTACATGGCTAGCTTGAATGTTGTCGTTCGCGATACATTTGCAAATCCTTCGGACTGTAGATATTGACTCGTTCGTCCGTCAAAAGCCGGCAAACAGAGAATTCCGAAAGCGCACGTGCCGTTTACTTACTCGCAAACAAACGATCGTGAGCTGGCTTACATTTGAATGATACTCGAAAGTGCTTCTATGAGAGAAAGATAGATACATAGATAGATACATAGATAAAGAGAGAGAGAGAGAGAGAGAGGGAGAGAAGGGACGATAAAAAGATATTTTGAATTCTTCAACGTAAGTTCAAGGAGAAAGTTTTAACCATTGGATCGAAAGTTCTTCATCGCTTCGTGGTTTCTCATAGAGAGGCACGAACTAGGAGAATGCGTAAATCATAAAACTTACGATAAGAAATTTATGTAAAGTACGTTCCATGCTGTGTTACGATTATAGAATAAATAATCTAGAAGATAAAGAAGAACGTGTCGTTGCTGGTGATCATTTATCGTTTAACCCTCATCTCTCTCTCTCTCTTTTCCCAATGCAATAGTTCAGAGTTTTCTTTTGTAACGTCTTTACTGCGGGAAAGACAAAATGTAGAAGCGGTAAGCCGAACGTCCGGCACGTATTTCCGCGTAATGTTGTGCCTCGTTTTTGTGGCAGCCCGAAGAGATTAATGGGACCACCGGTGCTATTAATATCGTTAAGTCAAGTCGCAGTAATAGAAGGAAAATGGAAAAGAAGGAAAAGGAGGGATTCGTAGGTTTCTTAAACTCGATAATTTATCGGCCTCTTTTCGCGAGCTATTTCTTTTTTGTTTCTTCGAGAGTAAAACTTTCGAGCGAGTGAAAGAGAAGGAGAGTGAGAGAGATCGATGAAGAGACGAAATGAATAAAGGAAAAAAGGAAGGAGTAGATAGTTGCAAGTTCGAAGCAAAGATACTTGAAAAAGCGAGGAAACGACCTCTCTCTCTCTCTCTTTCTCTTTCTTGCACTCGTCCAGAAGAACTCGTCAAGCCTGTATGAAATTTACGAATGAAAGAAGAAGTAAGTACTTCGTTGTAACCAAGTGGCGAAAAAGGAAGAGGAGGAAGAGAGAAAGAAGGAGGATGATGAGAAAAACAGAAGAGAGAGGAGAAGAGATACGCGAATGCACTTGAAAATCTACTCGAAACGTTTTGAGCATGCCCAGTAACCGTGTTCTTTTGTCTAGTGGCATAGAAAGAGTTGGCCTTCTATATCGATTCGCAATAACCCCACGTACATCGCGTTGACAAACTGCTGAATGCTGGCTTTCCCGTTGTCGAGAGCGGTCGTTGATTCGTGAAGACAATGCGCGGGGCTAGAGTTACCGATGCAAAGGACCACTCGAGTTTCGATCAGGTGAGGGTAAAAGGAATGAAGAGAGCGAGAGAGAGAGAGAGAGAGAGAAAGAGGAGAGGTTTCTAAAGGTTTCTTGTTAGGATAATGCCGTTGTACGGGTCGAGGACCCGAACGTTAGCCGATATGCCTATTACCGACTTGCATATGCATGAGCACTGGATAAAAATGATTACGATGGAGGTCAATAACCTCCGACGACCACGTCGACTTCGATATCTTCGAATTGCTTCGATTCATTTTAGAAACTACGACGAATTCGAAGGAGAAAATAATGATAATAAATTATCGATCTTGCGAGTTGTTTTTTGGAAATAGTATCTTTCGAGTTTAAATGCATATACACGGCAATTAGGTCAATCGAAGAGTCTGATCTATCTAAGGAATTAATTATAAAGGTGAATGATTAGAGACGAAGAAGTTTTTACGAAAAAGAGATAAGTATAAGCGTAAGAAAAGTTTTTTCTTTGTAAGAAAGAAGGAATTTCTCTCTATGCGCAATTAATAAAATTGGATGAATAAAGAAAAACATTTATTATATTTTTGTATTTACCAATCGTATTTGAGTTTACGTCCGACGATTTTCACGTCGTATAAAACGCGAGATAAATGAGCCTTGAAAAGGACATCCTCGATGTGTTTCGTTGAGGATCCCAAACGTCAAGGAGATTTATCGTTACTCCTTCCTTTTTCGCGCATATTGCGAAGACTAACACGTTTTCGGCGATTCGTCACTATGCGCGTTGCGCTATCTCACTAGGAAAAGGAAATCGAGAGGATGGATTTGTGTAATGGCGCGTGTTTTAAATTTTTTACATGACTAAAATGAACGACCGTCGAATACTCGTCTGACAAATTTCTATTATGTCCATCAAACGTACCTCTCTCTACGGTCACGATCGATAATATTTTTTACAACCATATATTAAAAATATAAAAAATATTTCAATCTAGATTTTAATTTCGAAAGTTATTACTTTTCCATCTTTGTTTACATTAACTTCGCGCATGTTTGTTTCCACACGGTTCATCGATATTTTTATAACGACTCGAATCCTTGACCATAGTACATACAACTGGAAATATTGTTTTTCGATCGAAATCACAGATATCTGAAAACGAGAGCTTCCCTGAAAAATATTGTATTTATTCGTACTCAACTCTCGACACTCTCGAATAGCAATATCGAGTTTTCCGATGCAAAGGACACGCAAATGGAACGAGGAAGAATGTAGACTCGCGGTACATTCCAAATGGCATCAATAAATGATTGATCTTTCTTTTCTATCGCATCTTATTTAAACGCGTTATTCGATATGAAAGAATAAAAAATATTTCTGAAGTGCTTCTAAAAATTTACTCATATATACGTGACGCACACGTAAAAATCGATAGCGAATGAATGAAGTTATTTAAAATAACGAATAAACGTTAGTTTTTCTTTGAAATCTTTCAAATCGAAACTTGATTATTTTGCCATAATAAATCAAGTTCGTTGTTTCCTCAGCGTAATTTTTAAAGTAGAATACATTTCATAAAAAGCATCTAGTGATATTCAACGAACAACAAATATCAACCATCAAAATGTTATAAGGAACAACGTGACCGAGAAATAAAATGCCAAGCCATGCTGTAAAATTCGGAACGAGCTGACAGATTTCAACTTGGAGGCAGTTCGACGACGAGGAAAATAATTGATATCGTGCTTTTCGTCTCGTTAACGGTATCATTGAATTTACGATTCTGCACACTTTAATTAGTGGTTAAATTTTGGCAAACGCTATTGGCTCGCTCGCTCGTGAAGGTTAGCTCCTGACAAATGCCTACGTGACATTTTTTCGCTCTGTTTGGTCCGTTTTGTACGATTCGCGTTTTCCTTTATAATTTTACGATATAATGAGAAGTTCTATTCGAGAAGTTCTAATCGACGACATAAAAGTGGGTAATCCTTAAAAAAAAAAGAAAAAGAAAAAGAAAAAGAAAAAGAAATAATCTTCCAAAGCTATTCCTGCAAGTTTCTTGTCTCCATTTAAACGAATTAAGCGTCGGCCTTATCGAAAATTCGATTAAAGTCATTTCTTCGTTCGACACGTTTCAACGCTTCGAAAACGTGGAGAACCTCAATCGTATTAACGAGTTTTCGTTACGAATACCCTTCGTACTATTCCTATCTACTCGTTGCATCAATCGGTAAACTGGATACAAGTAGCACGTGTGTTTGTATCTCGATAGATTTTTAAAGCAAACGAAGAGACTTTTGTACATGTAAAAAGATTCCTAAGCTATGATATATTTATCTTTAGATTTAACGCAGTCGTTCTTTTTTTTTTTGTCTCTTTTTTTATTCTTTAATTAATTACGTTCGATAGAATTGAAATGAACATACGTTTCTTTAGACTAACGATTTGTTTGATATCGAATGTTAATTTCTACAAGAATGTAAACTTAATCGTTCGATTGCTAATATCATTTAAATTAAAACGATTCTAAAACGAAATTTCAAAGTTGGTAGACTAAGCAGAAATAACTTTAGATTTGCATAAGACACGAGCCAAAACGGACTAACGAACGAAGCAATCAGATGGCTTTCATAACATCTTAGCGATCGAAAGTCGAGTTAGCATGCGTTACGTACCAACTACAAAGTTTATGTAAATTTTCGCCTTTAATAATTCCGCCGTATCTTTGGTATAAATACTATGAGAATCAATCGAACATTTGATATTTATTTAAATAATATATAAATTTATCAGTACTTTTCAATCATCGGAAACGTCAAAATCTAAGAAAATTAATCTACGAAAATTGTCATCGAGTTCCATTAAATATCAACTCTATAACGAAATAACTTTCAGAAATAAATGGAACGCTATTGTATATCGTATTGATCTGTACCGTAACAAGCCACAAACCAATATATTCGTTTATATCTCTAAGATGTTCAAGCTATAGCTTATAGAGGTTTAGTTATATGCTATTTCAACATTGGAGATCGATAAGGAGAAAGAACATCGTACCGAAAATGAAACGATGATGTTCCTTTAGATGGTACAAAGAAGATGCCGTTTAAACGAAGATCTAATGAATACATCCGACGCACATACCGTGTATAAATATTACATTATCGTTTAATTTTCTTTTTTTTTTTTTTTTAACAAGAAATTCTAACGGGTCATTCGATTATCGATGTAAAATCGATGTAGAGACACGGGAAACACTCATTATGCGTATATATGCTTTATGGAACGTCGACGCACGTACGCGATATATATCAGGATATATTGCCTTGTACGGGTATCGTTGGCTTTTATGATGACGTACGAAGGATCACGTAGCTATACGATAAAGCGAATGCACTCCATGCATCATAGTCGGTCTGTCAAGCCTAATATCCTTTAAATTTCGTATCACTCGTTTTTTCTTTTTATATTACTTTTTTTACTTTTATTTTTTTAAGAAAAAAAAAAAAATATCAAGAATCATAGTATACTATTCATCTTCAAGAACCGTCGAGAAACAACTATCATACGAATCATTGATTCGATGCAACAAAAACAAATTGCTTCGTACATTTTCGTCGGACTGAAAACCCGTCACTCGTCGTTCGTACGTCCATCATCATCGGTAAAAACTCTCAACAGGACTTTTATCTCGTGTCAGAACAAAACCCGCAATACGTTGTTTTTTGCCTACACCCTCTCATATTTCTCTTGTTCTCAAATTCTTCGCCCACAAAGACAGAAAAATAAAGAGAGAGATAAAGAGGAGAGAGGGGGGGAGGGGGAGAGAGGAGAGAACTTGGCCATTCGATTTCCTTGCTCAAAGGCAGAAACCCTGAGGCTTCAGCCACTTTGCCATCATCAAGACCTACTTTCAACGGGACATTGACAAGGACCGGTAAATGCCAGATAAGGTAAAAACTGGTGACTTGCAAATGGCACTTCCTTATATAGAAGGCAACCTCTGTGATTTACCAGCTGACTGCTCCGTATTCCATATCCTGACGCCTGCGTTTATCGGTTCTCCGCTTTTTCCAACATCTATTATCGAAAACTAGAAGTAGAGGAAACTAGAAAAAGAGAAATAGAAAAAGAGAAATAGAAAAAGAGAGGGAGAGAGAGAGAAGAAAAATCAAAATTCGACTAAATTTTGCACCGAATTTTAAATGAAAGACAAGAATGAAAAATCACTAGCGTTGATCGCTTAGGATCCAGGAAGAAAGAGCAAAAAGTTGAAGAAAAGAAATCGAGCGAGAACTATCGTTACCATGAAAAAGCAGAAGTCAACGAAAGTTAACCGAGCGAGACTAACTCAACGTCGTTTTCTTCCGATCTTCTTTCTCTTTCTATCTTTTCGTCGAGGATATATCGAGTTAACGATTCGTGGATTGAGATGACCTTTTGGTTCCGATCGAAGAACGATGGAAAACAAGGAGGAAACTTTTTTACGAGCTTTGCATTATCATGTTAAGATAAATCTTTTTTTTTTTAAGACAAATGATAACGGTGTTAATTTAATGAACGACACTATTATTTCTACTAAAGTGTGTCGACAGAAATGGGGATTTATCTTATTTTAATTTCCTTTTCAAGCAAAAAAAGAAGAAAGAAAAAAACATTTCTGTATTTTTCATGATAAATGTAACAAGTTTTCTTATTTTCGTAACCTTAACCCTCGCGAAAAAACGAGAAAGAAAAAGAAATAAAACAAAAAATGAAACGAAAGAAAGGGAAGAAAAAGGAAGGAACATAAATTCTCGATACACGTCGTATTTTTCGATAGTATCTAAATCTTCCTTCTCTGCCCAAAATCTCAACACGCATAAAAAGGAAGAGCGTATTTTAACGATGGAACGATTCGATGACGGGTTTGAATCGAGAGGATGATAAAAAAAAAACAAAAAGATGATAAAACTTTTTTTGGAAAAGGGAGAAGGTACCACGATACCAGCTGGAAAATTGTTCAAAGTTTCCATTGACCGTTTTCATAAGAATTTTAACAAAAAGTCGTTATCAAGGGTAGGTTTATTTTATCTATTCTTTCGTTAATACGTTTTGTCTGATATCCAATGTTCTTTGGGAGGTAAAAAGACTAAAGAGGAAAAAGACTCGAGGTTAAATCCGATTGGGGAAACAGCAGGTGTTGGTGGATGGGATGGATGGTCGTACTGTGCGTATCGAAAAAATATTCACCAACATCTGTGTTCGAAAACAACACGCGTGGGAAAGAACGGGACTAAAGAGATAAATAGATAGATAGATAGATAGATAGATAGATAGATAGATAGATAGATAGATAGATAGATAGATAGATAGATAGATAGATAGATAGATAGATAGATAGGGAGAAAGAGAGAAAGAAAAAAAAAGAGAGACAGAGAGAGAGAGAGAGAGAGAGAAAGAGAAAGAGATAAAGAAAGAGAGAAAGAAGAAAAGAAGGAAATATGAAAAAGAAGAGAAGAAAAGGAAGAAAGGAAAGAAGAGAGAAGCCGATCTTCTCGAGGGTAGCAGCAACAGTTTTGCTAGCAGTGAATGTGAGAGGGACGAAGTCGTTCCGCTGTTGCTAGGCAACCTGTTGCCATGGGCGCGCGTATAGCACCATGAGAGAGAGAGAGAGAAAGAGAGAGCGCTTACTGTTCCATGACCCAGTAATACATGGGAAGAGTAGAACAAGAGTGGAAAATTCCTGAAAAGGGTGGACGAACGAAATAGAAAAGAATAATGGTGGAACAGAGAAAGAAAGAGAGAAAGAGAAAAAAAGAGAAAGGGACTCGCAAACAGTAGTCGATTCTTAGTAACGTATAATGTTTGTAATGAAGGTATTTTTCGATCCTGTGGGTAAATATGCAAACGAAGGATTCGCTTTAGGAATATTAGATGGGAGGATATCACGAGGACCGAAACTTTCTTCAGTGATTTTTCTTTTTCTTTTGCTACTTTCCTTTCCCTACTTCTTGTTTTCTTTTTATCCTTCTTTTTCTTTGTTTCCCTCTTTTCTCGTACCTTCTCGGCGACTTCTAACTCGCGTCTAGACTGGCGAACGTAATTTCGTACGAGATGCCGCAGAAATCCGATAAAGAAATTAAACCAAGATGAGAGGAAAGATTCTCTCTCTCTCTCTCTCTCTCTCTATATATATATATATATATATATATATATATATATATATATATATACGTATCTATCTATCTCTCCAACGTATTTTTCTTCAATTGGATCATCCTCTCCCTTGTGACTTTGCCACTTCTCGGCGATTTCTAATTATATTCTTTTTGTATTCATCTACTCTCTTTTCCTTTTTTCCTTTCCTTCGTTTCTTTCTTCTTTTTTCATTTCTTTCTTACTTCCTCTATATCTGAATACTCCGGAGGATTCTCGATAGGATAAAGTGGATAGTGATTGAGTATCGTCCGATTATCGAACATCCTGTTACTCTTACATTCGCAAAATCGGCACTTTTATTGGAAAGAAGAAATTAGTCCAGAATCGTATAACATTCTCACGAGATTACTTGAAAAAATTTTTTTTCCTTTTCTTCGCTATCCTTCCATTCTTCGTATTTCTTTCGTTAAGCGACAATATCGTAAATAAGATTTATTACGATTCGTTATCTCAATAACTTATTCGTTTACGAAATTTTAATAATGCAACGTTCGTTAAGATATAAATTATTTAAAAGTTTGCTCGATATATTTATTGTGTATAACGTTACATTATTCAAGAGAGTAAGCTTTAGCTCCAGATAAAATCAATTTCTATGTAACAAGATGTCTATAATAAAATACAGAATTACGAACGTTTATTTATAACAAACATCGCGGAGTCCTTTTAAAAGTTTTAATAAAATCTTTTCTGTATCTTTGAAGTATCTCGAGAAAAATATCAATGTACGGAGCAAGAGATTTACACTGCAATAACTTCGGCAAATTAATTACACGAAAGTTCGTTACCTTTATTAATAATTGCGGTGACGTATATTAGAAACTCACGATGCGTCGCAACATTCAGAAGGCAGCTTAAGGCTGTTCACTACCTATCGTTCCTAGCGTATACGACTTTAGCGACAGGTATAAACTAAAAGCGCAATAGAGAAATACCGTCCTCGCTATATGTCTATTATATTCGGTAATAAGCTTCCGTTGGTTATACATCTCTCACGAATAAACTAACAATCTAGTGCAGTGTCAATTAGTAGTGATACCAATTTTTATATGTAAGAAAAATATTACTATATTTAACAAAAGCAAGAAAATATTATATGGCAAATAATGCTTCTCTAAAGATAGATTATTTAACAAATGTGTTTAATTATTGAATTGAATTTATTTTATATTTAAAGCGTTTTACGAGCTTTGGAAGACTTAATCGATTATAGCATTGTTTAAATATTAATTTATTGTACTCTGTGTGCACTATACTCTGTTCAAATAATTATAAAATTTCCGAAAATGTGAATTGTTTAATCTTAAACGTTTGAAAAGAGAGAATTTCGAAGTGTACTCGTCGGAATGAAAAAAAAAAAAAATAGACTGAATAGATAAACGTCACAGTTAATCAAACATTTGTTTTTCTTAATATTAAATATAGGGAACGACATAGAGATAAAAATTTTTTATATTTTTTGATACGATTCTTTTCAAAGAAAATAAAACTTAAAAATTCTAAGAAACTATGTCCCCGTTTAAATTTTCATTTTTAAAATGAGACTTTGTTCAACAAAATCGTTCAAGAATTACGCTTATATTATTTAAGATAAACTATTATAAAATCAGAGATGATTAATAGCCTTAAAGGTATAATGGTAATAACTATGGTGTTAATAATAACGACGTTAACATTTGTCATGGCACTGCAATTTTTGTCGGGGAGGTTATATTAGTTTAAAAACACATTTCTTTTAATTAACAACGATCTAACATAACTTTTAGATTTCCCTGCAGACGCGTTCAAAATTAGTTAACGAGTTGCACGAAACTCCGATACGATTAGTTATTAGACACGATCGCAATGAATGTCTTATGCAATTACTACTAGTAAAAGCGTTGTTATAACTTCTAATAGAAATGAAATTTTTTCTTTCTGTTTGTAATTAACTATCCTGTAAAGTTGTAACATAAGCAATAAACATTATTGCAATGTATGAAAATCACATTCACGTATTTCAATCATTCGTTTCATTTGCTTGCTTACTCATATATTTCATTCATTTATTTCATCTATTTCTGTCACTTACGCATCTCATTCATAGATTTCACTCATTCATTTCGCTTACAATCGTATACACTACCAGCTGGACCGCACACCTGAGCACATTCTGAAACTAGATTTAGAAATTAGAGAATAGAACGTCATAGAATAAATTATTCTTATACTTCAAAGCTGCTTTAATTCTTCAAACAAAAACTCTTTGGCGTTATTTATTATAAGAATTAAAAATTATTTTGCTTAATATCTAATACAATAAGTGTTTTGTTTGTCGTATAACTTATCGTAGCAATTAATATATCTTATAACTAATTCTATGATCTACTTATATTCTATTATCGGAACTAAATATATTTTATCATCACGATTATCGATATTCGTATTTTTTTACTTGATAATTAGAAGAACAGAAAAGAATCTTAAAACGTGCCAACTCTAATGGAAATTAAGCGCAAGCATTAATTCGATAATACTTACGTTACGTTTTACGATAGATGATTTTAGCGTAATTAATATCGATTAGCCCCAAGTCTCGCCACTTAGAGATCGCTGCGTGCGGTGATAAACGAACTAAGATTCTAATATTACTTGAATAAAATTACTTTATAATAAATTATTTTAATTAAAATACAAAAAAAAAAGAGAGAAAAAAATTATTCGTGAAACGACTTATGAATTTTTTATCGATCAATTAACATCGGATAAAAATCTATAAATCTATCTAATTAATTAAACGTTAAAAGGGAAGCACCTTTTTTGATATTCTATTCGATTACTAATTCAAAAATATTTTATTTATCGGTATACTGAAACTGAACATGACGTATCAGTGATCATTATATAAAAATAATGATCAGAAGTCTTATTACGAAGTATCTTCTTAATTTTATTATTATTATCTTCATAATAACGTTCGTAATAACGTGTATCTTCCGACGAACGAGAAGTAACGATCGGATAAAAGAAAAATACTTACATACATAATAATTATATCTCCGATGAAGCTTCAAATCCATTGATGAAGAAGATCCACAAGTACAATCTTGTATCAGGAAGTTACACACTTTCGATTATAATAATATTTTTCTTTCAGTCGTTCAAAAAGCAGAAATATCTCGAAAAAAAAAACACTGACTCTATCGATCACATTATTCGTAATCTTGATCGAAAAACTATTAAATATAAAAATAAAGAAAAAATTGATTAAAAAAAATGCAGTATCCATTAAACTTTATATATAGCTATAAGATAAAAAAAAAAAAGAAAAATACATATATCATTAAACAACGAGCATAATTTAAATAATGACGTAGAAAACAAATCAAACGTATCAAATATATATTGAACTGCGTACTGGATTTAATTTAAATTTGAAGAAAAAACCGTAATGAATATTGAATTATTTTCCATACCTTTTACGATACTTTAAATTTAATTAAAAAATATAAAATAAATAGAATAATGTATCGAACGTCAACCATTTATTCGGCAGTAACTACGTTATATCATGCACAATATACAAACACCATAAACGATACCGACATTACCATATGGAGTTTGCTGCAGAGATCTCTTCGTAAATTTATTAAAAGTATATAGAAAATTTTTGTATGAGAAACAAGTTCGAACACGTTGAGAGCTGCTTACACTTCGAAGACTTAGACTTGAATGAGAAAATAACAAACTATCGACCTCTGCCCAAGGACAAGAATGTGAGCGTCCTTTATTTTGTATATAAGTCCTTTTCTCTGTTTTTATATCTATTCATCACTCGTAGTTTTATAAAGGTCTATGTCAACAATAAATCCGAACGAAGATATAATACTTGAACAATATTAATATACAAGATCGTATTGTAGAAATAGATATAAACAAGGAGATGACTCCTAATTTTTGTAAAGATATTACTTTCTTTCAAAAAAGGATCACTCCTGTATTTTTCGAAAATAACTTACGAATAAAAAGAAACATTTTGTAAAAATTTTATTTATTAGAAAAAGCCATTTTCTCGCGTAAACCTTTATCTTTATAATGAGATTCTGTTCGTTAAAATCGATTAAAAACTTACTTCTAAATTCATTGTTAGCATAAATGTTTAAACATTATAAGATTAATAACTTATCTCTTTTATAATCTACAATTAAATTTTACTCGTACTCTCGAGTACGTTTCTAAGTTAATTAAATTTATAATCTTATATTTTTATAAAATTAAGTCGCAAATTGTTCGCTCTTTTCATTTCTAAAGTTCAATTACATTCATAATTTTATTCTTTCAAAATCAAGATCTATATTAAAGCCATAGCTACGAAACGTATAAGATGTGGCAATTGTAGAGAACACTGAAAGTGCATTGAACCAACGTGCACATAAATAAGTGTGTCAAGGTTTCACTTTACCAGGCGTACGCGAATAGGATTATTTGATACTTTGCATTTTTATTATTAAAGTCGAGTTACATACATTTTTCATTTTTCTTATTCTTTGTTCTGAAGTTAAATTAAATTCATACTTTTATTTTTCACAAGCAGTATATTTTTTATTTCTATAAAATTAAGTTCAATTAAAGTTATACGAAACGTATGATACGGTAATTATGGGGACCATTGAAACCATACTGAATAAAGATATATATGGAATTGAAAAACAATGGGATTTGTATCAAGTTCTCTCTTTGCCACGCCATGCAGGAAAAGATTATTTGTTTATATCAGGATCAAGAATTTATTATTTTCTTTTACTATTTTAATGTTAAATCAAATTAAATTCAATTCAATATTTTATCTTTCATACGTAATATACATGTTAAGTATTATACTAATAATCATTATTGCAATTGATTAATGTTCGAATTTACGTAATCTTTAAAAAATATTTATCAAAGGAAAATTATTACTTTCAATTTATTCCAAACTTTTAATATGAGAAGGTAATCTGAATTATCATTTTTAAATATGTAATAATAAAAATGTGAAACGTTTACTAATCAAAAATCTAAATGTCGTTATAAACGAAAGTATCACGAAAAAAAGAATTTGTTGAACTTGGCCAATAAGTTTTTCTAAGAAATTATTTTATATAATTTTATCTGATCTACATATCTATAATTAACAATGTGAAATGTAGGTAGTGTAATATTCAAGTATAATTAAAAAGAAAATATTATGGAAACACACCGAAGTATGCAGCTATTCGCCCGATAGTACTTGCGTTACATGATTTACAATTAGATTTCGATAGATCGCAAATAATATCGACCCAGATCTCACCGCGTGGAGGTTGCTGCATGTAGAGATCCACGGACTAAAATAACATATTAATTAATCGCGTTTAATGAATCTTCTATAGACCCGATCGTAGTCGATCGAGGATTCATCAACCGCGACTTTGACCTATCCTACCCGTGAGAAAAAGCCTGGAGTCTTTACTAATTATCTTAAAAATATCTTTACAAAAAATTCTACACAACTATCCTAACATAATTAATTAAAATTTAATTTGTACATATAATTTGTACATCCCGGGAATATACAAAGTACATGTACTTTATAATCTAATATGTAACATTTATAATTAATATAATCTAACATTAATAAATATAAAGTTGGAGATTTAAAAGTTAAATAAAGTAATTAGGAAAATTATAAAATAAAAATATATGTTAACCCATAAATAATCGCCATTTCCTAACTAACGACGTTCATTCATGAATCAACTCGATATATATCCAAGCTTTTTAAACTATCTTAATTATTAAATAACAGATAATTAACCGATATGCTGTTTTTACCTTAAATTAGCCTTAAAAATAAATTAATCTTAAAATCAGTATCCTTAATAGTACTATTAAGATAAGCATGCTAAAGCGTAAAAAATGAAGCATTAGAATCCCAACATGCACAATTTATCATGCCTTATGAATTAACATGCAAAAGAATTATGACATTTTAAAAAAATAATTACTTGCTAATATACTTTACCAATTCATAAAATAATGCATAATTTGAAATTACTCTAAGTTAGTTATATATAATTTTATTATTTAGTATACTTTATATTACTTTTCTATAATATCAATTTACTTATAATCAAATACCTGAAAAATTAAAAATAGTATATATAAAATAAATAAAAACCAACAAAATAAAACTGCAAAAGTATGCAATTTTATTCTGTATGCCGGTCGATATTATTAATATAAAAAACAAACCACACATAAGATCTATGCAACAATGGAAATCGTTGACCTGTAACATACATTTTCATTAATTAAACATTTCATTAATAAACATCTTTAAAATCTTTGATACATCCCACAATATTTAAAATTATATTCTTTAAAATTAATATTGAAATTATATTGTTTAAAGAACTGTAAATAATTATATTTAATATTTTGTGTTTTCCTTCAGAAATGCAAATATATATAAATACAAAAAAAAAACACATGTATATATATCATTTATATAGCAGCCAATTTAGGCGCTCTAATACGCGAAAATCAAAAGGCACTAGTGTTAACAAATCCAACGATGTTCACCTGTAACAAAAAGAAAATATATTAATCATACAATCAACGTGCAAAAGCATGAAATATAAAAGTATGTCCATCTGACGTGCCAATATGTAGATGCACTTTTCAATTTAATTTCCCATCTATTTTTATGAATCCCCATATCACAAATTTAAACGCGTGACTCTATGTTATAACATATAATACTTAAGCAATTAAAAAAAAAAAAAAAAAAAAAAAAAATACAAATATTATAATAATAAAATAATAATATTCGATTAATATTAAAAATTGTAAAAGAGTAATTACTGTAACGTTAACGATAATCAATTAATTTACAAAATCTATTAATAACCGAATCTACGTATTCTTGATTTTAACTAATTTACAACTTGTGCATCTGTTGAATGATTCAGGCACGAATTTAACGTGACAAGGAGATGAAATGGTCCATCATCTCCAGTTATAACAATTACTACAGACGAGCAAACGACAACGTGGAAAAAAATAATAAGACTACGAACCATTATCAAAGGAACATGTTATGATCCTTTGAAAAAATGACTCGTCGTCGATAGTTGCCCTCTTGAGCCACAAATTGTGGGGGCCTCTTCGACATATAGTCTCTTCTTTTCTTCGTGCCTTAACAACTGCTATAGAGCATTCCCTAACAATAAATGCAACATATAAAAAAATTAAAAATAAAAGCTTATTATACATTTTATGAACTATCCTAGCCTGTGGACGATCAATGGATCGAAAGAATTCACCAATCGTACGCATTTACACAGACACATTTACTCGAATGCCCAAGCAGATATTTAATCTAATCGATGAACCTATTATTAACACTTTGCATTTAAAAAATTAAAAAGTATCGAAAAAAAAAACTACAAAATCTACGATACATGTTATGGTCTTATCCTTTTATACGACCATGTTTATTTGTATCTATACTATTTTCACTTTACTATATCTACATGTACAAAAAATTATATATTCTTTATAAGAAACAAACCGCGAAAGAGAGTGCAAAGTGTTAATATACTTAATACTAAGTATGTAACACGTTCAAAAATCTTTGCTAATTCGAAAGAAAGAAATTTTCAAACAAATGCAAAGTCTTTTAAACTGTTTCATACTAATAGGTATATCTTGCAGTACAGAGCATCAGCAAAATATGAGAAAGAAAAAAAAAAAAGAGCAGACATGTTGAGGAATTCTAAAATTTGCTGAAACTTTGTCTAATATCCGGACACGAAACATTCCACTCCTGAGTGGAAATTACAACGTATCGTATCCGGTCCTACCTACTTAAAATTAAATACACAGTCACACAGAAAAAGGTATGCTACCTGCCTACCTATAACCTATATTTAAAAAATAGCAAAAGACATTCGTTCCAACACACACACTCCACGATTCTCTCACATACCGCCAGGGT